>NC_056729.1:821859209-822159209 GCF_019279795.1 Protopterus annectens
TTGTTAATTCTCTCCTTTGTGGTGTGTTGGTGAAGCAGATATACTTACCCAAATGTATAAGAATGGTATCAAGAAATGCATTATGTGTTCTGAAGGCTGATACCTTTAATATGCTCAGTGTGTCTTTCTTTGCCCCTTGAAGGTCACTGTAGCTAGTGTAGCATATGCTATGCATACCTTGCTGTTAACCGGTATAAGAAATATATGCATTCCTCCCAGTCCTATGTGTGGACATTCCTTTCATGCTAACTCTCATATAATATCTCTCCACTCTGAAATGTTCTGCAATCTGATAGACATTTAGCTGGTGGAAGCTGATAAACTGCTGGTACCCTTTTCATTTGTGCTGTCTGCCAGTACATCACACTACTGGGTCAGCAGTAGCACACTTATGTATAGTAAGTGCTGCTGCTCCTAGTGTCGCTGAATGTTGCACCTCTGCAAATCCTCACTGGTGGGCTTTTGATAGTAGTATGCATCTAACTATGTACCTACTGCAAACTACATCAGTGAATTCTGGCTTGCTTTCATTGGTGTTCACTGGTGTTAGACTGCATGCCTTCATATTATTATATGGTCATATTCCAGTTCCCTCTTTGTTCCCATTGTTGCTTAGTAATGTTAGTTGGTACTATGAATTTCAACATAGCTGTCAGTGGCTCCATCCCACATATCAGCAAACTGCTTACTAAACATGTTGAATAAGAATACCAGCCACAATTATGCTTACACCATTTTTTGCACTCGTTTTGGCTCCCCATTCCCTATAGCTGACCATAACATGCTCCCAGGACCTCTCATCATATACTAGGTCTAGCAAACTGACCTTAGCTTCCCCTGGACTAATTACAATCCATGTTCAGGGCTGATGAGGAGCTCAAGGTTCCTGGGGAAGAGAACTTCCAAGGTGGCTGCACACTGTACCAACAGGTTGATTAGAGATTTCCCAATATAAAAACAGAAATTTTAGAAAGCAGCCAGGAATACCCATTTATTTGAGTAAAATTAATTTACTGGTTAGCCACTAGATTGCCAGGATGTCAGTAACAAAGAAATCTGGAGAAGGTAGGAGAAATCTACTAGAAAAGGAGAAGACAAAACTCTGGTAGGAAAGACCCCTGCATATTAAGTTTCAGCTTCATCACAGGAGATGTCTTCCAGTAACTTAGGTGGTAATAAATTGAATGCATTCAAAGGTGTTTAAAATAAGCAAGACATTGGAGAAGTATATCCAGTCAAATGACAAAAGGCTGGAAAGAATAGAAGTTTTAAGTAGTTATTCATATGAGCTAATAAAACTACAGAAATCAGGGGTGGTAATTAAGGAAAGCATGATTGAATATGAGGCTTGACAAGACCTGTTTCAAACAATAGTAGAGCTAAAAGACAGTGCATGCAGGAAAACCTGACATTTTCTGCTGTACCACAGAAACTAGAAGGATCAGATTGCATTAACTTTATGAAAGTATAAATAAGCAACTGGAGTGGCATTCCATGGCAGGGTTTGTTAATTGAAAGGGCACATTCTATCAATGCTCCAAATTTGGTCATAAGAAAGAAGCCAAGATCTATAGTAGTAAAGATCATAGTATCATAGTAATTTACTAGGCTAATGGCCCTAGGGCCCTTACAAGCCTAGCCAAGTTCTACCCTTATTTCCATGATCAGCACCTATTGCCCCTGTCCAAGAGGGACAAGGTGGAACTCCTGGGGTGAATTTCTCATTACCCAGCCAATCATCCAGACCTCTGCCATACCCATCTGACATTTTCTGGACTTAATGTTCAACCCTGCCCTCTGTAATCTGCCCAGCACCTCCCTGATATGTTGAAGGTGCTCTCGCCAGGAATGGCTGTAGATAGCAATATCATCTAGGCAAGCAAGGGCAAAATCTCCTACTAGGGTATGATCTACTAGCATCTAGAAAGTCACTGGGGAATTTTTCATTCCAAAGGGCATCTTTGTGAACTCCTACAAGCCAAAAGGAGTCACAAAGGCTGACCTCTCTCTAGCACTGGGAGTCAAGGGCACCTGTCAGTAACCCTTTAAAAGATTAATAGTGGTAAGATATTTAGCCCCACTTAGCTGCTCTAGGGCTTCATCTGTCCTAGGCATGGGGTAAGCATCTGACTTTGTGTGACTATTTAATTTCCTGTAGTCCACACAGAACCTGCTGCTGCCATCTTTCTTTGGTACCAGCACCACTGGGGAGGCCCAAGCACTGCTGGATTCCTGAAATACCCATAGTTCCAACATTTCCTGTATCTCCTCCCTCAGAGTCTGTTTAACTCTCTCAGGCACCCTATAAGGAGCCTGATTAATAGGCCTTTGGTGTCCTGTATCCACATGGTGCTGCTCCAGGTTGGTGCATCATGGTTTCCCAGTGAACATGCCCCAAGCTCCTGTAACACTGCTCGGATTTCTCGAACCTCACTAAGGGATAGCTGCTGGGACATTGCTACCCCTTCCACTGAGGTGTCAGTTTGAGCCTCACTGAGGAGATCAGTCACCAGATCCCCCCTCAGACTCCTCCTGCCATCCACTGCAAGTACTCAGCACAAGGGTCTCCCTGTCATGGTAAGGTACAGTTTGTGCCCCTGCCTCCTGCCTAGAAGTTTTACCATGTAGTTAACATCACTGACCTTTCTTACTGCCGTGTAGGGTCCCTCCCAGGCTGCCTGCAGCTTGTTGTGTCTGACAGGAATGAGAACCATTACCTGCTGCCCTACAGCATACTCTCTAGCTCAAGCATTCCTGTCATACCAGACCTTTTTCTGCTGTTGGGTTTCTGCCAGGTTCTTCTGGGCCAAGTCCATGAGTTCCCTGACCCTTGTCCTGAGGTTTAGGACATATGCCACAACAGACTCCTTGTGGGATTCACACTCACCCTCCCACTCATCTCAAATCAAATCTAGAGGTCCCCTCACCCTATGCCCATACAACAACTCAAAGGGTGAAAAACCTGCGGATTCCCAGGGAACCTCTCTGTAAGCAAATAACAGATGGGGCAAATATTTGTCCCACTCACTCTTAAACTGATCTGCAAATGCCCGTAGCATCATCTTGAGTGTAGATTTTAACCTCTCAGTAAGACCATTCGTCTGGGGATGGTAGGGGGTGGTCTTTAGGTGCTTTACCCCACAGTGCTTTCACAGACAAGCCAGCAGGTCTGACATGAAATTGGCACCTCTGTCAGTCAGTATTTCTTTTGGGAAACCTACCCTGCTGAAAATCTCCAACAAAGCATTTGCCACTTTTAATACCTCAGTGGAGGACAGAGCCACTGCATCAGGGTATCTGGTAGAATAATCTGCTACCACTAGGATACACGTTTTCCCTGTGGAACTTGGGGAAGTTAGAGGCCCCACAATATTTATGTATTTATTTATTTATTGTATTTATTGACATGTGTTGACCAGAAAAGTCCACTGGGTCAGGAACCCATTTTCAGTGGAGGCCCAGGGAGAAAAGCTCCACAATTAATCAGTAAAATAAAATATAGAAACTTAACATTTATAAATGTAGACTACACACAATTTAACAAAAATTATAAATGTAGAATACACAAAAATATAAAACTTAACAATATGTACCAAACTTATAAAAGCTTAGACAACAATTGGTAGTATAGGTGGTATAGCATAAAAACATGGCAGTTCTTATAGAACAGAAATAGTGGTAATTGAGCTGCATTGCTGTCAAGGTAGTAGTCATTTCAAACTATGGATGCGGGTTAGTATTAAGTAGTGCAGGTTTTATGGTGGCTTGTTTGTTTTGCAGTGGCATTTAAGGTTATTTAGGAAATATGTTTTTAATGCTACTTTATATGTCTTTATACAGTCTATTTGGGTAATATGGGAGGGTAAGGAGTTCCACTGTTTAGCAATGCTATGGGAGAACAAGCATAGTCCAGCTCTTTTACTGGGTTTGGTTACACTGAATAACAATTTGTTGGAGGATCTTAGGGTACATGTAGGAATATAAGTTTCCAGTATTGATGAGAGTGTTGGGCAGGTATTTGGTTTATAAATTAGTTTATGGGCTAGCATTAATTGGGTACAACAGAGATAGTTTGGGAGATCCAGCCAGTTCAGCTCAGAGATTGTTTGGCAGTGATGTGAGCGGTTAGGCTTTCCTGAGGTAAATTTAGCTATTTTTTTAGTAGCAAGACTGAAGCTTATTGCTGAGGGATTAGTGAAGGTGAGTAAAGATGGTACTACCATAAGATAGGGAAGGGATGAGTAAGGTACTTGCCACTTTTGTTTTGGTGGGTTTGTCCATGTAGAGTTTATGATGATAAAGTTTGCCTAGTTTAAAATGTGTTTTCTTTATTGCATTAAGAATGTGTGTTTCAAAGGTGAGTTTTTTCGTCAATTGTAATGCCTAGTAGTTTGGCAGATTTTACTATTTCTATTTCAGTTCCATCTTTAGAAAAGATTTTGAAATCTATATCTGGTGGTCTCGAAGACAATAATAGAAGTTTTGTTTTTTTGGTGTTTAGTAGCAGTTGTGAATTGTTTAGCCATGATTCAATCTCTGCAAAATGCATTTTTAGTAACTGTGAGGAGGTCAGAGAAATTGTTTGAAGTAGAGATTATTGTTGAATCATCAGCGTACTGGATAATTTTACTTAGTTGTGAGGCTTTGTGGAGGTCGTTAATAAAGATATTGAAGAGTAATGGTCCCAGAATGGAACCCTGTGAGACTCCTATGTTGTTTGACAGATAATCTGATTGGACGTTATGCCACTTTACAGATTGTTGCCTATTGTTTAGGTATGATGTAAACCAGTTGAGGGAATTGGGAGAGCAACCAAATTATGTTAGTTGGATCAGTAATTTAGTATGTGATACTGTGTCAAAAGCCTTAGAGAGATCCAATAGGATTACTGAAGTGGGGTGACCTGTATCTAAGGCTTTGTTGACAGTATCAATGAATGAGATCAGGGCTGTAACAGTGCTGTGCTCTGAGCAGAAGCCATGCTGAGTAGGAGACAGAACATCATTATCAATGAGGTATTTGAGTAATTGCATGTGTATACATTTCTCAAGGACTTTAGATAATGGGGAAAGTATAGAGATGGGGCAATAGTTTGAGAGGTTGTGAGAATTTCTACCTTTATGTAATGGGATAATAACAGATTTTTTTTCCATAAATGTAGGATGTAGCCTTCTGAGAGAGAGCAGTTTATAAGAATGCTAACTGAACATGCAATTGCATTTGCTGCTAGTTGTAAATATTCTGGGGAAGGTTGTCTGCAGAAAGAGAGCATGGCTTGAGTTTATTTAACAGTTTACATATGAGAGATTTGGGTACTGGGTGAATAGAAAATGAATGAGTTGCGGGTGGATTGAAATTTACGTCAGGAATGAGTGGTGTATTGTCATTTTGTTTGACATTATTTGTATTCTGGAAGTATGGGTTTAGGCTTGTTGAGGAGTCTTTGACTAACTTTTGGATGGTGGTAATAAAGTGGGTGTTAAAGTCATAGGAAATTTGCTGTGGGTTTTTTTCGGGCGCAGGAGACGGATTTTGTAGAGTGCCAGGATTGAGGAGGGTGGAGACTGAATTCCAGAATTTCTTTGGATTATTTTATAAGGTTCTTAGCTTAGAGGAGAAATGTTTTTTTTTTTTTGTTTGTATTATTAGCTTCTTTGCTTTATTTCTGAGTTGTTTGTAATTAATTTCATTTTGTTTTGTTTTATCTTTTTGCCAAGTTTTCCATGCTTTATCTCTATGAAGGAGGCATTGTTTGGTCAGTTTTGTTAGCCATGGGGCGTGATTCACTTTTGTTCACTTGGTACTTATGGGGGGGCGGGCTAAGCTATTAAGAGTATCCAAGAAGAGGTTATTAACATAATTAACTGCCTCATCTAGAGGGAGAGTTTTTAGTGGGAGCCAGTTCTGAGTTTTTAGAATGCTTGATGAATTTATTTTGGTCAAGGTGGGTGAGATTTCTGCATGTTTTATAGGAGTGTGTTTTGACGAGTTGAGGATGAGTCCTGTGGTTGTATGCTGGGAGGTGGTCACTTAGTATATTGGATAGGGTACCAGAGTTTGAGTAATTGTGAGGGTGGGTAACTAATATCCAATCTAAGATATATTCTGATCAGGTGGATAGGCCATGGATGGGAGTTTTGATAAGCTGAGTAAAGCTATAGAAATTTATGCTGTTGGCTGGGGACTTGGAGGTAAGAATTTGCCAATTAATATTTGTATCTCATAGGATTATAGTTTCATTTGATACATTTAGGTTTATCCATGATAGAAATGTCTCTAAAATGGAATGTTCTGGCCTGGGGGATATAAACTACTGCAATAGTTAGGTTTTTGTTGTTGTTAATATGAAGAGATGTTAAGACAAATTCTAAATTTCCAAAAGTAGGGACTGGTTTGGGGTAGAAAGTGAGGTTTAGGGAGTTTTGATAGATAAATGCAATGCCACCACCCTTTTTGCTGAGTGTATCAGAACAAATTATGTTGTAGCCTGGAGGGAGAATTTCAGTATCCGAAATATGTGGCTTTAGCCATGTTTCAGTTGCTGTGACAATACTTGGAGTGTGAGTACTTAGCCAGGTATCAAATTCTGTAATTTTATTACAAATACTATGAATGTTTATTGTTATAAAGTGTAGTAGGTGTTGTTTTGGATTTGAGTTAGATTTTTGGGGATGGTTTGCGCTGGGAATGGGGTGGATGTCGCCACATTTAGTAAGTGAGAGGAGAAGGTGAATAATAGTATGGGTATGATTGTTCCTTGGGAGGGGTCTGGAGTATTGTCTGAGGCAAAGTTTGAGTTTGGAGTTGATAGGGAGTAGTTTTGCTTGGGTGAGGGTAAGCGTATCAGTTGAGATTAAAGAAGGTGAGTTGTCAGAGTAACTGTTATTGTTGTCTGATAATGGTAGGGTGCGAGTGCTGGATGATTGAGGAGATGGGCTTAGGGTGGTGTAAATAGAGGTGGCATGGAATAGCAGGCTTAGAAGAGAAATGCAGGTGAGAATGAATAAAATAAACTGTATGTATTAGAGGGTACTAGTGAGGGAGGCCATCTGAAGGAAGATAGACGTGTGAGTATGTGGGAGTAGTCTGTAGGGGGTATGTATTATGAGCAGATGGTAGGGTGTTGATGAGGTAATGAATGGGAGGGGTTAGGAAAGTATACATGTAACGAAAGAGAGGGTAGGTGGGAATGGGTGTAGGGTAAGGGAGTGGAATGAGCCCATAGCGAAGCGGAGGGTGAATGGAGTGGGTGGCACCTGCCTTCTCTTGAAGGTGAGAAAAATAAAAACTATCTCCACGAGCCAACAAGCAAAGGTAGGAAGAACAACAGTTGTAAGTGGCAGACACTATTTAAAAATACATGAGTGTACATTTGTTGAAAAGACTGAAATATTACAAAGGTCAAAGGGTTGTTAGCATACAAAGTCTGAGATAGACAGAATGTCAGAAATTAAACAGAAACAGGTGCCATTGAATCTTCTACATCACAAATGGCACTTACAGTTGTGCACACTACTGAGGGACACCCATGGGACAGAGAGAAGCACAGTGTAGTCAGACAGAGGTTTTTAGTTTTTACAGTTGGTGCCCCATCTCAGGGGAGGAATAAGTAAACTCTCAAGAGGAAGAAGGAGGGAATAGACAAGACTGACAGGGCTGGGAAGCTTACAATAAGATTATGTTAGGAGACCGAGAGAAGGGGGGCTAAGAGCCAGGGCTTGGAGTGCTGTGAGAAAACAGGTTTGACAGGGCTAGGAAACTTACAATAGAATTATGTTAGGAGAACAAGAGAAAGGGAGGAGGCTATGAACCAGAACTTGGAGAAAGCAGTGGGAAGAGAGAAAACAATCAACCAGCTAACCCAGGTCAGTACCTAAAGACATCTGTTTATTTATGCGAACTCAAAGCAGATTCAGTAGAGCATCAAGGAAGTAGAATATAAAATAAATGCAAAGCTTTGGAAACTGTTTATATTTGTTACAATAAATGGGAGGAAGGGGGGCATCCAGTAGTGTCCACAGCAAAAGAATCAGTAGGAGAAACACAGAGAGAAGATTATAATAGACCTGCACTGTTCACAGTCTATTGATAAAAGTAGGACTTGCAGTAGCTTTTACTGGTTTGTATGGGGTTCCACTCTCCATGTTTTTGTATGCAGGCAGTTGCTTCAGGTTTTTAATGTTGTTTTTTTTTTGTTGGACTTTTGAATGTGGTTAAGGGAACTGCTGACAGTCTGTTGATAAAAGTAGGACTTGCAGTAGCTTTTACTGGTTTGTATGGGGTTCCACTCTCCATGTTTTTGTATGCAGGCAGTTGCTTCAGGTTTTTAATGTTGTTTTTTTTTGTTGGACTTTTGAATGTGGTTAAGGGAACTGCTGACAGTCTGTTGATAAAAGTAGGACTTGCAGTAGCTTTTACTGGTTTGTATGGGGTTCCACTCTCCAAGTTTTGTATGCAGGCAGTTGCTTCAGGTTTTAATGTTTTTTTTTGTTGGACTTTTGAATGTGGTTAAGGGAACTGCTGACAGTCTGTTGATAAAAGTAGGACTTGCAGTAGCTTTTACTGGTTTGTATGGGGTTCCACTCTCCATGTTTTTGTATGCAGGCAGTTGCTTCAGGTTTTTAATGTTGTTTTTTTTGTTGGACTTTTGAATGTGGTTAAGGGAACTGCTGACAGTCTGTTGATAAAAGTAGGACTTGCAGTAGCTTTTACTGGTTTGTATGGGGTTCCACTCTCCATGTTTTTGTATGCAGGCAGTTGCTTCAGGTTTTTAATGTTGTTTTTTTTTGTTGGACTTTTGAATGTGGTTAAGGGAACTGCTGACAGTCTGTTGATAAAAGTAGGACTTGCAGTATCTTTTACTGGTTTGTACTGGGTTCTGCTATCTGTGTTCTTGTATGCAGGCAGTTGCTCTAGGTTTTTAATGTTTGTTTTTGTTGGACTATGGAATGTGGTAAAGGAAACTGCTGACAGTCTGTTGATAAAAGTAGGACTTGCAGTAGCTTTTACTGGTTTGTACAGGGTTCCGCTCTCCATGTTCTTGTATGCAGGCAGTTGCTTCAGGTTTTTTTTGTTGTTTGTTTTTGTTGGACTTTTGAATGTGTTTAAGAGAACTGCTGACAGTCTGTTGATAAAAGTAGGACTTTCAGTATCTTTTACTGGTTTGTACTGGGTTCTGCTACCTGTGTTCTTGTATGCAGGCAGTTGCTTCAGGTTTTTTTGTTTTTGTTGGACTTTTGAATATGGTTAAGGGAACTGCTCACAGTCTGTTGATAAAAGTAGGACTGGCTCCTCAATCACAAGTAAAGGCATCAAAGGAGCTTTCACTTTGTCTCCTGCCTTGCCTACCTTTTGGCACTGCTCACAGGTCCTGCAGTACCCTGTAACATCTCTGGAAATCCCAGGCCAATAAAAGTTTTGCATAATACATCTATTGGCACATTTTATGCCCATATGACCTGCAAAGGGAATATCATGGGCTATGGCTAGAAGTGCCAGATGGTAGGCTGTGGGCAATACCAACTGCTGTATTCTCTCAGCTTCTAGCCCTCCTTCAGGGGTCCACTCTCTGTACAGTAACCCTTTGTCCCAGTATACAGATTCCCCCTTTCTTAGAGAATCAGGTGCCTCACCAGCTACCTCCCTCATGTCTTGTAATGTAGGGTCTGAGAGCTGAGCCTGTCTCAGCTGTCTCTTTGTATACCTTCCCAGCTCCCCTTCCACAGGAAATCTGACATCCTCTGTCAGTGGTACCTCACTGTCAGCCTGGGTACTACTACTCACCTCTGCCCTTGCAGTTACTCTGTCCAAGGGAACATCAGTACCCACAAGCAGCTATGGCTCACCTTCGGTCTCACTACTACAGTGTAGCTCCCTCTCTGAAGTGACAACCTCACCGGTCCTGGCTGCAAGTGTGGGGTCTGTCTGGGTCTCCTCCAGGCTACCAGACCCACATGCTTGTCACGAAGCCTGACTGCTCATAACTGCATGCACACAGGGTACTGCATTATCAAAATCATTCCCTATCAGGCCATCTGCAGGGATATCTTCAAACACATCTGGTTAGCTGACAGACAATGCAAAACTGCAGATGAGTTGCAGAAGACTGCATGCTTCCTTTTCCACCCTCCCAGTCAAGGTGAACCCTAGCCAAAGGTATTTGGAATGGGGTCTGTCCTAAAGCTCTGACTGGAGTAGACTGCTCAAGCAACTAGTGCTCATCTTTAACCATTGCATGCTTCACAATGGTTAGGTCAAATGCTGTGTCTCTCTTAGCAATGGCCTCTTTCCCATTCACTAAGATAGGATATAACATCTTGTGGTAGTGTGGTACCCTTGTTATCTCGAGACAAACTACTGTTGGCATTTTGTCTTTCCTGCTTACTGGCTCTCCCACCTTTTGTTTCCCACCTTGCCTCCATGGACATCTATATGCTACATGGCCCCATTGGTTGCATTTAAAACATTTAACCCTTGGTCCTGGATGTGTACCTGCACTAGTGTCTTCCCCTGCTACTGGCGGACTCTGTTGGGGCAGTCTGAGCTGCCTACCATAGGTTCTCTTAGACCCATGAGCAGCACTGGGTGCCCCTTTCCTGTGCAGTGATGCCCTGCTTGCTAGTTATAAGTCTCCATTCTTCCGCAACTCATCTGTAGTTTTGCATTGTCTGTCAGCTAACCAGATTCTCATGTCTTCAGGCAAAGTGCTAAGGGTTTGTTCCCTCACCAAAAGGTCTGCCAGCTCTTCAAAAGTGGTGACCTGACATCCACTCACCCACCTATGAAAATAAGTGCTTAGTTCAGCAATAAATTCAGATACACTTTCATCTGCCTTCCATCTATATTCACGAAACTTTTTCCTATAAACTTCAGGTGTTAACTTAAAACATTTTATCACACAGATTTTTACAATATTATAATTTAAACAATCAGTATCTGACAGTTTAGAAATAACAGTTACACTTTACCATGGAGTAAGGGGGTTAGGAACCGTACCCAGAGCCCTTGGTCAACATTATACTGTTTATATACCCTCTCAAACATATGAATGAAACTATCAAAATTATCCCCCTCTGTAAATTCTGTAAGAAATTTCCTGACCTTTGCTGCTTCTGGGGTTCAGTTACTCCCTTGCCCATTACTTCCATGACTCTGGTGAAAAGTCAGTATCTCATTTTCATGTTGCCTCTGTCTCTCCTTCTCCTCAGTCTCCAGCCATTGCAGTTTCTCATTTTCCTCAGCCTCAAGATTTTTCAGTTTCTCTGCTGCTTCTATTTCCAAATGCTTGGCCTCCAGTTCAAGTCTGATTAACTCCAGATGGATTTTTAAGTCCTCTGTGGAAAGGTTGAGCTGTCCATTTTCTGAGAGTGTACATCTCCATGGCCAGTCTGATTGTCCTCCTGGTTGCTATTTTGTGATGCATCTGGGACTAAAGCTGCAATCATGTCTGTATTAGTCAGGTTGGCATGCAACAGTCCTTTAGCCTGGCACATTTCAGCCAACTGGCTCCTTGTCAGCCTGCCATACTCCTCTGCTGACATGCTTGCCTGCTCTCCCTGACTAACTACGCTAACAAAACATAAAATAATTGGGAAATGAACTCTGAATGTTCACTGCATGGCTGATTGAGAGTACAAACACTTTCAGTGACCACTGTACACAGGCTACAGGAATTCAATATCCACACCACTGCAAGCCAATTAATATATGATGTGGCTAACTCACCACTGTCAACCAATTAATATGTGATGTGGATATCCACCACTGCCACCAATTAATATGTGACACCCCTGCACTGGCCCAGTAATCAAGGAGCCTCAATCCTCACCACTGGCAATAATGAGGGATGTACACAATGGGAGGATGACAAGTGCACACACAGTAAAGTGCAATTTCCTTTAAGAGCACACAGAGATCACAGTCAGTCTGGGCTGGTTTCTCCCTCTTTCTCCAGATCCCCAGTAAAACTGCCCACTGGCACAGCTATAAGGTTAAGATCTCAGCTGAGTGGCCAAGCTAAGACCTCCAGCACCCTCTCTGTCCAAACAGTGCTTCCTGTCCCTGCCCAACTAGCTGACACACACACTGAGTTTTGATTGATATACAAACACACACATACACCTGGGGAAGGCTGGCACAGGTTTACTAGCTAAGTCCCCTTCTGCCCAGACTATAAGGTAGTACCAGCTGCCACCAGCTACCCTTATTTATCAGCTACTATAAGGCCCTTACAAAGGGTGTCCAATCCTACTGGGTAATGTTACTGTTAATCCAAATAGTAGTTCTGACCAAGACTTGCGAGGCTATTTAGGAGTGGCCTGTACAGTACCTCCAAATACATATGTAAGAGCTTAAATATGTCTCACAAATATCAGCCACAAAGTTAAGTTTAAATATATTTAATAATAAACAATAAAAGAACAAGACAATACTCAGAAAACAAACACAGTTACTTCAGAGTTCAAAATCATAGGAAATATTTTAAAACAACATTGTAGGACAGTCTCAAATCAATACAGAAAACATCTAAACTAATCTTTACTGTATTCCTATCTATACCTAAGAGATATACAATGCCTTAAGTCTTACTTAAAGACAACATGCAGGCAGAAGCACTGAATGGATCTTTCTAGGTCCAAAACAAGATACAAAATGCACAGTCTCTCTCTAAGAGAGTCCTTAAATTAATATCAGACATTACTGCTGGGTTAACTTAGATGACATCACTCTTTGTCACCTTACTTCTGTTCCCAGGCTAAGCAGAAACTTATAGAATTTTAACATCTCTATGTGAGAAGTACATATCTCGCAGCAGTTTGCAGAACGCGGAAGTCATAAAACAATAAAACACTTTTACATTTGAAACCTAGCCATTATTTCTGTTTCAAGACAATACAAAAACTTCTAGCTCTAGACATCCTGTCTCCTTGCTGCATTAACTAACTTTTATAGCACACCGTAAAGCACTTAATTTCAACTTATTTTCTTGAAGTTTTGTAAGTTAATCTTCTAGGTTCCAGCAGGGTATGCTGTGGTTACATTCTTGAAGTTCAGTACTGTACATACCCTGTTCAACACACACTTCTGTACCAGTAGTTTAATATACGCATAACATATAGTTATCTTACATTTGTAAGACAAGCATATGAATCATGTTGATATTCACAAATGACATATGATTATTTACAAAATTTCAGATAGCTAGGCTGGCAGTGTCACAGAGAGTATGCAAGTTGTTTTTTACATTTGGGAAGGAAATTGAGATGGGACAAGACTGGATGGTGTGAGTACAGGAACCAAAACTGGCTCTAATATGCATTTTCAGTATGATTAAACCTAACTTTAGAATGGGTAAAGCATGTGGGTATAGTTGCCTATTTGTGCAATCTGATGACATATAAATGAGTACTTTCCCTTTTTGGAAAGTGTATCTAGCTCTCTTTGTTTACTGTGAGCTAAAAGGGGTTGGGGTTAAAAATTAAAATGTACATAATGTTTTGTTTCTTGGGTGCTTTTATTGAAAGAAAAAATCTGGGAAAACATGGTGTGAGTACAAAGAGAAATAAGCTGCATCTGTATATAAGATCAGCCTGCCATGCATTAATGTGTGCATGTACAGTGTAAGCTGTAAATGTATATTCAAAAACTGTCATGTAGTATATGTAAAATTAATAGGATCTTATCATAATGACTGCCTTATTAATCATTTCATGGAACGTGAATGGCATTGCAGGTATGGATAAGAAACAGAGTACTAAATTATATTAAGAAGTGTAGGGTATAAATAGTAATTTGCAGGAAACACAGTCAGAAATGAACATGTGAATTTGTCAAAGAAAGGATTTGAGAATGGTTATTCATCAGAGTACCAGGGACAAAGGAAAAGGAGAGGTAATAATGCTTATTGTGAGAGGAGCTCTAGTAATTATAAGGAAGGAGAAGATCAACAAAAGTATATTTGTGGTGATATGCAGTTATTGGCAGGGAAGAGAAGTACAGTGGAATGTATTTATATTACACCTAAAAGTACTATTAGGGAACTTAAGAGAATTATGGGAGAGGTAATTTGCTTTCATCAGGGAATATTATTGATGGATGGGAACTGGAACTTGATATGCAATACTGAAGATTTATCAGGAGGACCTAGAAGGGAAAATATAATAAAAGAGGATAGATTGCTGAAGATATATTTTGAACACTTTAAATATGTACAATAACTATTTCAGACCATGCACCAGTAAAGACTAAGATAAAGGTGCAGGGAAGTCAAGTAAAATGAGACACAGGTGCCTTCCTACTTACATCTCAAAATGACTAGAAATTAAGAAATGGGTGGTAGAAACAATTCAAGAGTTGTTAGGGAAGATACACATTTCTTCAGAAGGGATAGCTGGAGGACTGGGATAAAATTAAACTGGAATTTAAAAATATGGGGGAAATAAGAGAGAAAGAGATGAGAAAGAAGTAAAAGAATTTATTTAGAGGGAGTATCAAAAGTTAAAGTATTTCAGATTAAGGAGAATCTTACAGAACAGAAAAATAGCAACTGCTGAGTGCTAATGGGAAAATAAGGGAGTATTTGGACAATATGCATGAGTTTAGAAATGTTGCTGTTAAACAAGTACTCTTTTGTTTACAACCCACAAATCACAAAATTATTATCACAATGACTTAGGCAACAGAAAATAGAAAGGACTGTTTCCAAACTTAGGGAGCCTATGACACGAAAAATAACCAGAGACCCTATAGAAGTATTACAGATATTTTGGAAATTCTATGAGAATTTGTATAGAGCAAAGGAAAGGGAAAACCAAGAAAATACACTAATGGTAACATTTATAGAAGGCTTAAATATGCCAAGGTTAGAGGAAGGTGAGACTTAAGAATTAATAGCTAAGATGGGAGGGGATGAGATAAAAGGGTGATTTATAATCAATCAACAGGGAAGTCTCCAGGAATAGATGGTATTCCTGTGGAAGTTTGGAAGTTTGGAGGGAAGAAAGTGATAAATATCTGAAAGGTTATGTTTAGCAATAGTACCAGTATCCTGGAAGAAAGCTGTGATGGCTTTACTACCCTAAGAGGATAAATACTTTTTAAACCCAACTTCATGTAGAAATACTTCAGTTTTGAACCATGATTATAAAATGTTTATGTATACACTAGCTAACAGAATGGCTAAGGTGTTGTCAAAACTGAGAGATCCAGATCAATGTGTTTTTGTGGAGGGAGGCAAATATTTGACAAGATTAACAGAATGATGAGGATGATCCAAGGGGAAGCAGAGCACAAGAAGTCCCCACCATTGTTGGTGGGTCTTCAAGCAAAGAAAGCATTAGAGTTAACTGGGATTTTATGAGTAAAGCTATTGCAGCATTTGAGTGTCTTACTATAATAATAGAGTTAATTAGGAAGATATATGAAAGGTCTGAGAAAATAATTAAGGTGAGAGGATTCCTCCCTGGCAAGTTGTGTTTTAATAGAGGAATCAGGCAGAGTGCTTCTTTCCCCTTTGTTATTTGCCTTTTACTTAGAGACATTGCCAAAAAATAAGGAATTTTCAAATTCAAAACTATAACTACTATGATACTCAAGAAAAAAAAATAGCCATATCTGCAGATTATATTATTTTATACTTGATAAGTCCAGAAAATGATATTTCAGTGTTCTGGAACATTTTGAAACAGTTTCAAAAATTTGGGGAATATAAAATAAATGAAGATAAAATCAAAGGCTATAACAACAAATTATGTTCACACTCATAAATTGTTTCAGCAATGTCCATATTTATGGGGACACAAGTGGATGTATCAGATTAAAATGAAAGATTCTATTATGGTAACTAAGGATTTGTGGGAAACGACTAAGCAAATGATAATACAAAAATTAAAAAGCTGGAAGCTCTTAACAATGGATGTGGATAGTAAGGTACAAGCAATGAAAATTTCCATTTAATACTGTATACAAGTTAGGCACATTTATATCATCCACAGGAGGAACTGTGAAATATAATAAATAAAGAAATTTATCTGGGAGGAACAGAGGCAAGTGCTCTTTGGCATAGGTTATTTCTCCTCACAGAATAAGGTGGTTTAAAACTACCAGATTTGAAGAAATACTTTACAGCTACAATTAAGGATCAAATACAAATACAACCAGCAGAACAGTATAAATCAAAGTGTAAAGAAATTATTTTGAAACATGGGTTAAGTTTATAAAATAAGGACAGAGTAAGTGTTTGGATGCAGGTCCTTAATGAGAACAATAAACACCATAGAAAATATTATATTAACAAGGTAGCAGAAAGTATTTTGAGAACTAATCCAACATCAGAATGGAGAAAGGATATTTTACCAAAAGAGATGACTGCAAACAGGGGCTTAGAACACAGATAAGAGGGAGCTGTAATTTATTGGAGAAAAATTACAAATTAACCAAGGTACTGGGAACAAATAAGTAGGGAGGAAATGTCTTAGAGTGGAATGAGGCCAAGCAGAAGTTTTGACTGCAGGTTAGAGACTGCCTTCCCTATAATGGATTGATAACAGAATATACTGTAGGCAAAGAGAAATTGATAAGGTAGTGTAAAATGAAAGACCATCTCTGTTTGACTTTATAGTTGAGTCTAGAACTGAAGCTGCAGTTAAAAAAAAGGATAATTAATAAGGCATATAAAATAATTCATGGGCATATAAAATAAGTCATTATCGCTATAATAATCAATCAGAAGAGGTTAGAAAAACTGGGAAAGGAAAATGGAAAGGCAATATACAAAGGAGAAATGTAAGGATATTTGTGTGGCTCCCAAGTATGCAACAAAGTCTAGAAACTTTAGAATTTTTGCATGGAAGTATTTGCATATATGTTTTTATACCCCAAGTAGACTTCAGAGAAATTTTAAACAGGTAGACAACAATTATTGGAGGTGAAATGTAAAAGAGAGGGGTCCTTTATGTTGGTAGATTTAAAAAATTCCCTACAGGGTAATTTCTCTCAAATGTTGGGGAAGCAAATTACCATAACTAAGGAAATGATTCTTTGAACTGGGATACAGAATCTGAATGTCCTAGACATAGTACAGCCTTACTAAGTTTAATGCTGCTGGCTGCCAAAAAAAGCAATTAGTAGAAAATGGAAATCAAACGCTAAACCAAGTATACCCCAAGTAGACTTCAGAGAAATTTTAAACAGGTAGACAACAATTGTTGGAGGTGAAATGTAAAAGAGAGGGGTCCTTAGGAACATGTTGGTAGATTTAAAAAATTCCCTACAGGGTAATTTCTCTCAAATGTTGGGGAAGCAAATTACCATAACTAAGGAAATGATTCTTTGAACTGGGATACAGAATCTGAATGTCCTAGACATAGTACAGCCTTACTAAGTTTAATGCTGCTGGCTGCCAAAAAAAGCAATTAGTAGAAAATGGAAATCAAAAGCTAAACCAAACTTAATTATTGAATGTTGCAACAAAGATAAAAGAATTGGAGGCGAGATCTTAAGACAATGGAAGGAGCATACTACATAGAAATAAATTGAGTCCATGGGAATAATACATGCAGAATAATGCTCAGAAAGAGGAGGAGTGAAATTTCAGGGAAGGCACGACTTGAGCAATGATAAATTGAATAGTAATTGGTAAGAAATAAACCATTTACATATAAAGCATGAAAAGGGAAAATCTATTTAATGGTTTGTTTGTTTTTTTATAACTGTATGTGTATCCATGTCACACTTTACTATGTGAAGTTAATAAAGGTATTTGGAAAACAAAGATAGCTGGGTCAGTATCATACTTTTACCTGGGACTGTTTTTTACTAACAGCCAGACACTTGCATGCATACCGCCAATCCCCAAGGATTGTTGTGCAATGGGTTCTATGACATCACATCTGTGCTGCCATATGTGACTCAGCCTGAGTCTGTCCACCTACAGTACAACACTCCCCACCTATCAGGGATCAGACACAATGGTGCATACAAGTGTACAGCCCAATCCCACAGGATAGGTTGCCAGTCTTCCATGCCTGTGCCATCAGGTGTTTGAATCACTGAATGAACCCAAGTCATCGGGGCTATAGTCATGGCTTTATCTATATGACACAAGTGCAGGCATGGTGTGCCTGTACTGTTAGAGGAGACTCTTCAGACAGTTGTTAAATTTATGTAAGCAGAAAGGGTAAGTAGGAGACAAGAGAGGAGACAAATGAGAAGGCAGACTGGATGGCATGGAATCATGAAAAAGTAGGGAAGGGAAGTGAGTTGAGGTGAAACTTTCCCCTTTAAAGTGAGTGGGGCAAACGTGGCCCTTGAAGACTTTCAATTCTGCCTGTAAAACTTTTAAAATGTATGCATTTAATCTGTCCTGCAAAACATGTTTAATTATTTAATTATGTTTAGGAGAAAAAAAAGTCTGGTTTGTTATCTGAACCACACTGATAAATGCTTGTCTTTGAAGCTTGGATTGCCTGTAGTGTAGCAACTTCTCTCTGTCACTGATGTGACTGTAAATCCAATCATATATATAGAGAGAGAGAGAGACTTCCTGGAAATCAAAACAGACCTACAGAAGAAGCACTTAGATTCTAAACACTACTACTGTTGGACTGTTTTAAGTTTCAGGAAACCTTAGATAGCATGGTCACCTTAAATCTGTTACAGTCTGCACAGCTGTGTACTATAATTTATAGCTTTTATTTTTGGTAACTGTACATTTAAAAAGGAATAATAAATGTCATTCCATATTATTCATTGCAAGTGCAGATTAGTAAAAGTGGATCCAGTTGTTGTTGTTGTTTTTCTTTCGGCTTTTCCCGGTTAGGGGTCGCCACAGCAGAACTCCGGTCCGCTAATGATTGGCAGTCGATTTTTATATTGCCGAGGTGCCAGCCTGATGCCCAACCTTCAACGAAGGCATGCCTATTCACGCATGTCTTTCGAATGCCACTCGACCATGGGGAAGACATGCAGACTCCACACAGTAGGCGCTCCAGCCAAGAATCGAATGGGAGAACGTCTTGCTGTGAGGCGACAATGCTACCGCTGCACCACCATGGCTTACTAAAAGTGGATCCAGTACAGTAATGATTATTTAACTGACCGCAGCTGCCAGAGATTCAGGTGGATAAAGAAGTGGTGATTGGCTCTGCAGGAGTTACACAGGCAGGTAGCTGTCTGGCTATGCTGTGCTCATTCTTGTCTGTGCTAGTGTTGGCCCTCTGTGTTTCTCCTCTTACAGCTGATTTTGGACATGGTAAGTGTGTGCCCATTTTTTCAATGAACTGCATTTATTAAATGTGGGCTGGCAAAGAGGAGAAGTGGTGACCAGTTGTTTTCTTGTTATTGAATTTGAAGGGTGTGCCAAACATTAGTCTTTGGGTTGTGTACTTGAGACAAGTTGACAGATGCAGTATTTGTTTTAGCATTGTGTATATTTATTTAAGACACTTTGCAGACCATTTTGTTTTTATCTTTCTTCTTGATTTTTCTGTTAAGTGGTTGAAATCTGTGTCAGATGATTTGGTAGCTTGTTTGTTGCTTTTAAAAGAAGTCATCCATATTTACTCTGATATTTGCAGTTCTCAGAAGCACCTTATGTATTATGACATGCAATGTATAGTTTAATGAGGGAATGGAAAATTCATCAGTAATATGCTTTGCCTAAGGATAAATATAAACATACTATACTCAGACAAATAAATATGCCATATGACTTACACTGGATGAATATGGGCACAGTCATTAGTTTATTTGTGGTCAGGTAAACTTTCAGTTAACATGTCATCTGAACAAATTGTCAGACATAACTTAGAGTGGTAGTCATAGCAAAACAGTTGAATGGTTGAAATGTAAGCAGTTCCCAAAACATTGGCAGACCCATTCAAAACTTGATTGATGTTAAATGTGTTACAAATTATACTTTTTATTTTATAGTATTTGCTGACTCTGATAGTCACCTTTTCCCAGTCTTAGACTTGACTGTATAAGGGTCAGCTGTTTGAAAGTCTCTTTATCACACATAATATATACATACACGTCTATATATTTATATTAATGACATCTTCACCACTTTAGTTTGCTCTAGTCTTGTGCCTGATGAGAAGAAGAATAATTACATTCTGTCTCTAACATAACATTAAGGTCAGGCACTGATAGTCTTTGAAAATTTCTTGAAGTAAAATGAACTATACTGTTTTTTTTCCTGCAGCTCTGACAGTCATCCCTTTCCCCCTAAACCACTACGTGAGTCACAGAGTCATCTACTAACCAATGCCCAGTCTTGGATGGAAGCAGGAGGAGATGAAGAAAAGGGTAAACTCGGTAAGAAGCTTAATGCAAAACATTTAGACAATAAGGTTGATCAGAAAATCTAATTTCAGTTATTCTCAATCAAGAAAAATAGGATCATGGTGTTCTCTGTTATATATTACATTGGTTACAGTATGTCTTGTAACATTTAGATTACAAGCTTGATACCCTAAACCACACAAATAATACTTCAAAGTATGGCCAATGAACTATTTATCGGCTTCTTGCTTGACACTTGATAGTGTGACCAGCAGTGTGTCATACCACTGCCAGACTAGCTTCCATATATTTCAAAGATATGAGTCAAAAGTTTTGCAGTACTTTGTGGAGTGTGGCAGGGTAGAACATATTCCCCATATAACAGTGAGCTAACAAGTGGCAATGGTGTCATCTCACCAGCAGTCAAACTTTCAGTTAAAAAGTATGAGTATATGCCCAGCAACAGTCATGTAATTCTTCATTGTTTTTTTATTTGGTGGCTGGCTCCACCAATGACACATAGGTACTGATGGTCATTAGTTCACTTGCCTCTTTCGTAGTCTGTGGGAAGGGACTTTGTGCACTTTGTTATTGGTTGTACAATTATAATGAAAGGATATTAAATGACAATGCAAGGGGGATTGATTGGATATGAAGGGAGATGATTTCCTAACATAGTTTTAGATAGACAAAAAACTAAACAAACTTTAAGAAACTGGGGAAATGAATATGTTTGCAAGCAAAGTTTCTGTACCATATTATGAAGGAACCATTTCTTGAATGTACAGACATTGAATCTTATTTAGTTCTCTGCCATAAAATTGCATTATTGAAGAAGGAAACAACACAAGAGCACTGAACTGCATATTAAACAACTTTTGTCAGTGTCACACAAAACATGCATGTGTTGTCAGTGTATACTGCATTGGCATGTGCATGGAGCTCAGAACAAAGTGTGTGTTTCATATGTAGCCTTATACTTAATGTAAACAGATGTGGAAGCATATTACATTAAAAGGTTATGCACGACTGTATGCACAATGTCAGTGTGATGTTCCCTCTCTGGGCCAGTAATCCAGGAACCTGAGTTCTCATCACTGCACTGGAGAGGGATGTTCACTTGGAGCAAAAATAGATACACACAGTATTTCAAGATGCAGCTCTCTGCATCAACCACAATTTCACTTACAAGCACACATGGAACACACTCAGTCTGGGGTCTGGATTTCTTTCTCTGTCTTCCTCCAGATCCCCAGTAAGAATCCCCATTAGCAGAGCTATAGAGTTGAGTCCAAGCCA
This sequence comes from Protopterus annectens, assembly GCF_019279795.1. NCBI lineage: Eukaryota > Metazoa > Chordata > Ceratodontiformes > Protopteridae > Protopterus > Protopterus annectens. The sequence continues at coordinate 821,880,792 of NC_056729.1, forward strand.
AGTCTACCACTCTCTCTGTTAAACAGTGCTCTGTTCCCTGCTCCAAGCAACTGGCACACACCATTTGAGATTTTATTTGCGCACGCACACACACACACACACACACACACACACACACACACACACACACACACACACACACACACACACACACACACACACACACACACACACACACACACACACACACACACACACACACACACACACACACACACACCTGGGAAAGGCTGGCACAGATTTACAAGCTATGCCCCCTTCTGCCCAGACTATAAGGTAGTTACTGCTACCAAGCACTCTAAAGCCAGCTACTCTAAGTTATTTACAAGGGTACCCAATTATACTGAGTGAAATTAATAGTAATACAAATAGTAGTGTTTGGACCAATGCAGTAAGGCTTTCAGGAGTGGCCACAGTGTCACTAAATAAATATAAGTACTCTCAAAGTTTAAAATCTTCTCTAAATGACCAGCCACAATGAAAACTTTAAATGTATTTAATAATAAATATTAAAAGAACATGAAAATATGGAATATCCATCTATAGTAAACAAGAGTTTTAACCACAGGAAATATTAAAAATAACAGAGATGAACAGATTCACACAGATACAGAAAAACAGTACTTAATTAATCTCACTATATTGTCCTGACTGATCTATTACTATTCCCTGGTCACTTACTAGAGCAAGGCAAGATGAAGTAGGTGAGGGGTCCTTCTTTGTCAGGTTCCAAAAACAGAGTGCTCAGAGACTTCAGTCTCATCTGTTATTATTCCATGCTACCCCCTCCCCAGCAATTGAACCAGAATCTTGCACAAATGTGTCAATAATACACACACATAGAGCTTTGCTAAGATCTGTTGCAGTTTCTGGAGGTTATAAAACAAGAAAACACTTCCACTCTTCCTACAGGAGCTAATACACCATTCTATGGCACAGACATTTCATCTCTGTCTACAGTTAGAACTGCAAGATGCACTCTTTATAGCCTAAATTAAATAATTTAATTTCTTACTATTTTTTAAAGTTAGCTAGACTGAGATTAACCTCTTCCTTTCCAGTATCTTCTGTTAACATATATACATTTCCTCAGTTACAACAGTACAGTCTGATATAAATGTATATTTCTTTTCTGGCCAGCAGGACACACTGTTGGTACATTTTTAACAGAAGCAGTTTTACAAATATATTTTTCAACACAAGCATCTGTACAAATCAGTTTGATATAAAAATGACATATAACTCTTTACAAAATTCAAGCTAGCTGTGCTGGCATATGTTACACATCCACTGCCCTACTTCTCCTGGCATAGCTGGCAATACCTCACATCATCACAGTAAGTATCACTGTACACTACTCTTGTGGTCAAAACATTCTGCATGTCTCATGCTGTATGATGAATCTGTGCTGAGGCTGCTTTGGAAACCCTCAGGGAATACTGTCACACAACTTGTCCACCCTGTCCTTTTCACACAGTATGAACCTCTCAGTCGCACAAAGAGGTGACTCCTGCTCATTGAATGACATATCATCTTATGCCACTCCTCAACTGTGTTTTGTATCCATGGTGACCCTCCCTGCAACAGGTAATGATATGCCCAAAATTATGATGGAGGAAACAAAGGCAGAAGTTAGCCCTTCTCTGAATGCCTCCTGCCATACCTCCTGTTAGGTCATTAAAGACCTTGAAGCACATCACCAATGCAGTACTTTTGGCGCACAGCTGTGCTTTTAGTTTCATAACAGCAGGTCTTGTAATATTATCAAGGACATTTTTAAGAAATGCCATGTCAGTGAAAAGGAATTATTGAGACCCCACTGAACTGAATGCAGTGAGTTAGTACTGTGTTTAGTGTTACTGATAGTAGTCTTGTTTTGATGTTGCAGTAGGGGATTGTTGTATGTTTTACTTTGAATTCTTTTTATTTGAATTTTGTATTTTTTTTCTACTTTTTATTTGCTGTATAGTTGTTACTTTAGTGACAGAGTGCTACAAATATATTGTGAAAAGAGGTTATCACTAGTAAGATACTTATCTTTACTCCCTAGTTATGGGACAACTGAGCTGCTGTATTTAAGTAATTGGGTCTGAAAGTTAAGCTCCACACATGGAAGATGCAGGGCAGGCCAGCTCCCTCCAAAAAAGCTGAAGTTTGAGTACTGATGTCCCTGGTTGCACTGATATCCATTTAATAACATGAATCCCTTTAAAGCACCAGATATACCTTCAGGTGGCAGAAATGCAAGTGTCCATCAGCTTCACTTTGATTTGGAGCTCTGAGCACAGGCCATATCCTCAAAGCAAAACATTCAGCAGCCACTGAATATGGGGCAAGTAGAATCAGCAACATTTTTCTTGGCAAGTGAGGAAGTTGTTCTTGACTGAAGTGATAACTGTTCTCTTGAATACAGATAAAATGTGTTTTAGCTTCAACTGTGAAGTCAAGCTTTAATTTGGCTTGCAAAGTAAGTCTTCAGCTTTCATAACTACAGACTTGGTTCACTCCAGCCAGAGTTAAAAATATTTTAATAAACCAACATGCAGTCTTCCTAGCATTAAGGCAAAACTGAAATACACTAAATAAACTTAAAAAATGTCAGTTTAAATGAGATTCCTAAACAATGGAAGCTCTACTGTATTCTTTGCAATAGGCAGATATGAGGCTATCCCTTACATTTTTTTCTTTTAGGAGAGAACTCTTTCTTCCCTCTTTCAAAATACTACTGATTCTAACCAGTTACTTAAAAAAAGTAGAAAAGTTGCAATTAATTATATTTTGCCAGTACCTGAGGTAACATTTCTGTCTTCTAGTGTATGGAAACCAAGATATGGGTACAGTTTTAGATAGAAACAAAAAATACAGAATAATCTATTATCTATCATCTATCTTAGAAAAATACTATCAGCTGTTCTGAACTTCATTGTTTTAATGTTTCAGTATAACCATTTGGCTAAGGATCTCCTTAAATATAATAAGAAGCCATTTTCCCAGGTGAACATTCCAGGATACCATGTCACCAAACCACTCATCCACCTTTGTCTTAAAGTTGTTTACACTTTCTGCTAATCTTATTTCAGAAGGTAGTCTATTCCATGTTCTGCCAGCTCTGTTTTTGAACAGTTCTTCTCCTTGAATTGTTAGTTCTATTAGTACATATTAGCAAGTTATTTCTGAGATCCCTTTCCCATGGTTAGTAAATATTATGTCAGATGTGGCCTTGTTTAGTTTTCTTGCAGACATTTATAAAGCTATATAAAAGTGCATCTGTACAGATCACTTCTGTAATCATAACTGTAAGATTCTTATATGTTACACATTTTAATATGACCTAATTTGTCACACTACACTGGTATTCCACATTCTTTCCCAGCCTATAATACCTTGCACTTCTTATAGTTAAAAGGCACATTATTTAATACAGACCATATGTGTAATCCATCAAGGTGCATCTGCAAATGTGCCTGATCTAGAATATAATTCATCAGCTTATTTTAGCATCATCAGCAGACATTACTAGAAAACAGTTGCTGCAGTTTATACCCTGCATGGTGCACTACAGCAATCAATTTATTTTAGGGGGAAAAAAACAATTATTTTTCTCATTAAATGGTAACAAACTGCTCACTACAATTGTAGCCAGCAGCTGCTACAGTTTGTATCTTGCATGGAGTGATAGAATGCTCAGGTATTACTTAGTAATATATATATATATATATATATATATATATATATATATATATATATATATATATATATCTACCTCTAATCTTCAAAAACTCATTTCTTCGAAGATTACAAAGCAAACACCCACTTTCCCAAAAGTGCACTTAACCGAAAGTGCACTTTCGCGAAATTAACTGACTCATGTCAGTTAACCGAATCATGGTACAGTGGGGATAAGGAAATATATCCTTTTCCCCACTGTAGTGTGATCTCTGAGTTAGTATATATCAGTAGTGGGGGTGTGGGGGAGCACAGCCCCCACCATGGGAGGTGCAGGGGTATTTTACCTTGCTGGATAGATCTCTGGTAATTATATATACTAACTCCGAGATCGCACTACAGTGGGGAAAAGGATATATTTCCTTATCCCCACTGTACCGTGATTCGGTTAACTGACTTTCGCAAAAGTGCACTTTTGTGAAAGTGGGTGTCTGCTTCCTAATCTTCGAAGAAATTAGTTTTTGAAGATTAGAATTTGACCCATTTTATATATATATATATATATATATATATATATATATATATATATACACACACACAGAGAGATAGATAGAGATAGATTTTTTTTTTTTTTACTTTTAAACTGTCGCAAAGTTTGTTACAGTTTAGAACCACATGGAGTGCTACAGCACTCAGGTTCAACCTCAAATGCAATACAGGCTTTTATAACCCATTTTGTAATAAAGAGTGATCAGGATGATGGATCGCCGATCATGCCTCCTGAAACTTTGCACCTAGGGCAGTTACCCCTTTTGTCCCACCCTAGCTGCACTACTTAGTAGGGGAAGTGCAGCTCCATATGATGTACAGGGAGATATGCCCATCTCAAAAAGAAAAAAACTGGTTTTGCTTTCACTTTTAAGTGCTTTCAGCTTTAAGTTTAAGTTTTTTTTTTTTCCATATACGTTTATTTAGAGTTTAAGTTCATAGGTGGTTACTAGGCTAAAGACTACAAGGGCCTTTTTAAGCCTACTGAATAAAACTTATCAACTGCCAACAGGCAAAAAACAATGAACAAAACTGAAAAAATAAAAAACGATCACAGCCACAAATAAAACGAAACACCATTTTAATACATCCACACGACTAAGTGCTTTCACCTTCCTTAACATAGGCTTCTTCAGAGTCATTTTAAACAGACAACTTACTTCACTTAAAACACATACAAATGTCACATGAAACCAATCAAACTTCTCCCCTGATTAATATTTAAAATGGTATAAACACCAAGTTGAAAAACCTTAGACATAAATATTAAAACTTTTAAACTTATCTAAAATTCAAACTCTAAATTTAATAAACTATTTTACATAAGCATGCATACCTTATTGTTTTAGCCGTACTTTTAACCTTAATTATTTTTCTTTTTGTAAAAACCTAAATTTGGTTGGCCCTCTGTTTTAAAATCGGTACCAATGAGATGCTGTCATTCAAACCTGGCAATACAGTGGCATTCAGCCTCAATTGCCACTTTATTTAATGAAGTTTAATGAAACGTAATAAGATTAATAAGGACAAGATAGTGTTTCTCACAGAAATGTTGGAGATGGTCCTCAAAAATAATTTTGTAGGTTCTGAAGGTGAATTGTTCCACCAAGTATCAGGAGTGTCAATGGGTGCAAAATGTGCCCCAGTATATGCCAAACTGGTAGTACTTGACTGGGAAAGGAAGTTTATCTTCCAGTCACCACATATCAACAGACGTAAGTCCTACAATCGAGTTTTGGATGATATACTCATCCTGTGGGAAGAGAATGAGAACGGAAGCAGAAGTGTTTGTGGAATATTTAAATTCCACTACAACTTTCCTAAAATTTACAAGTAAATGGAAAGAAGAAGAAATTGAATTTTTGGACATACTTCTAACAAAAGGCAATGAGATGGAGGAGTTTAACAGCACCATTTTTAGGAAACAAACATATTCGAACACCCTGCTCCACTTTAATAGTTGTCACCCCTTCCACCAAAGGAAGAGTATCATAAAGGGCAGATGGTAAGACTATCTCATTTAGTAAGTAGTGATATTACCTTTGACAAGGAATTGTATAATTTGATAGGATTGTTTATTGAAAGGGGCTACCCTTTAAAGCTTGTAGCAAAAATTAAACGGGAAATAAAGATCAAAAGGGACACAGTTTTCACCCCGATTTTGAAGATGGCTGGATGTCAAATGCAGACTACAGTTGGTGAGAAGGGTGGGGATGTGATGGTATTGAGATACAATAGTCAATCAACTGCTATAAGTACAATTTTGAATAATTGTTGGTACACATGTATTGAACAAGGAACAAAGGAAAAATTAGGTTATAAACCACAAATAGTGTTTAGTCAGGGCAAGAATATTAACATTATTGAGGGACCCGCAAGAACAGGGCTAAATATAAGATATAGGTATGTTATGAGCAAATGTGGTACCTGTGTAGGTACTGCAAATTTATTAATGATGGACCTTATGTGACAGTCATTACAATTTTTCTATGAAATGCCCTGAGAGATGCAACTGCAACTCCCAAAAATTGGTGTACCTTGCCACATGTACGTCTTACCCAGCATTTTATGTTGGGAAGACGACACGTAGGTTGAGGGATAGAATAGGTGAGCATATTAGGTCTATCAAAAAGAAGGATCTGCACAATGCTTTATACATTCATAGCACCAAGTGTTCAAATTTTAGGAGATTTATCTTTTTTGTAATTGACAGGGTGCAAAAGAATGAAAGAGGAGGTGATGTCATCCTGGAAGTGGAGACAAGAGAATCAAAGTGGCAGTTGAGGCTGAATGCCACTGTATTGCCAGGTTTGATTGACAGCATCTCATTGTTACCAAATTTTAAAACAGAGGGCCAACCAAATTTAGGTTTTTACTAAAAGAAAAATAATTAAGGTAAAAAGTAAGGTTAATACAATAAGGTATGTATAATTATGTAAAATAGTTTATTAAAATTAAGGAGTCTGAGTTTTAGATAATAAGTTTAAAAGTTTTAATATTTATGTCTAAGGTTTTTCAACTGAGTGTGTGTTTTAAATATTAATCAGGGGAGAGGTTTGATTGGTTTCATGTGACATTTGTATATGTTTTAAGTGAAGTAAGTTGTCTGTTTAAAATGACTCTGAAGGAGCCTATGTAAAGGAAGGTGAAAGCGCTTAGTCGTGTGGATGTGTTAAAACAGTGTTTCGTTTTATTCGTGGCTGTGATCGTTTTTTATTTTTTCAGTTTTGTCCATTGCCTTTTTAAGCCTAGCCATGGATCTTAAATCTCTGACAAGTTCTGGTACCCTTGATAAGTGTAAGCAGGGGCTTGGCAGATGAAACATTTACAAGCAGAGGCCTGGGAGATAAACCATTTGCAGGGGCCTGGGAGATAAACCATTTACAGGTTGGCTATTAGAGACATAGGTGCCAAGCCAGGGATGAATTTCCTGTTCCCCATCCATTTGTCTAAGTTATACTTGAATTGGGTTAAGGAGGAACTCTGCTTCATATGGATGGGGACAGAGACAGGGTATTCTCTGGGATACATACCTGTCTGTCCAACAAGTCTTATTTATATCACAGGCAAGTCTTTAAAATGAGTAATTCTGGTGCTGTTTGTTTTGTGGATATGCAGGCGGTCCATCAGAGTGGGGTCTGAAAATGCCCTATATGCCAGGCATAGATCTCCCCTCAACCACCTGTAGGAGACAGAATAGAGGGATAGGGTCTTGAAGTGGTCTGCGTAGGACATTTTACTTATGCCCTTTATTCTTTTAGTGAGTAACCTCTTTGGATGTTCCAATTGTTGGATATGCCTGGTTAGATAGATACCAAAGGGGGCATTGTACTCAATGATAGATCTGATGAATGCTGAATACAGTTGAACAATGACTTCCTTGAACCTAGATGTCATACCTTTGTTTATAAGTTATACAACATAGAATGATTTCCTCACTACTGTAGACATGTGATGGTCAAAGACTGGATTACTGTCTATGTGTGTCCCTAAGTCCCTGACTACTGTGTCAGCTCTAAGGGTTGTGTTGTCAATATGATAGTTACCAGGGGTGGATGACTTCCCAAAGGATACTATTATGCAATTCTTGGCATTTAGTTTTAGTCCCTGGCTCTAACACCAGTTGTTTGTCTGTGTCAGCCCTTCCTGAAGAACATTTGTGTCAGTGTGGGATTCAATGACAGCTCCTAATTTGCAATCATCTTCAAATTTAGTCAGCCAGAGACCATTGACCTTTGCCTTGACTTCAGTGAAGTACATGCAAAACAGGAGTGGTCCAAGGACCAATCTCTGAGGGACACCACTTGTAACTGGCCTCCATGTAGAGGTGGACCTCCCAATTCTAACTTCCTGGATCCTGTCTGTGAGCCAGTTGGCTATCCATCAGGTGACATACAGTTTGTATCTAACCTCTTGAGTTTGTCAACAATGCCCAAGTGGAGTATTGTGTCCATACCTCTCAAATATACCAAATTCCTCAGTATGTACCAGTTATGAGGGCAAAATATTGTGGTGCCACGAATTCCCAAGTGGCCCGCTTCATTTCCGAATTTCTAGATCTTTTTTTTTGTTTTGTTTTTTTAATTTACCACTTTAAATTTCTGGCTGATGTCACTACACATCACCAGCCTATAGGGATGTGCGTGATGACATCAGCTACTGTCTGTTGTACTTTGAGAGAAATAGGGATGGCGGGCAGCATGATTTAAATTTTGCAGAGTCCGCCAGGTAAGAGGAAAAAAACTACTGTTATAATTTGTTGTGCATTATCTGCTGGCCAGTCAAGATATTGTGTGCAAGTTCATTGTTGGACTCGGCCTGTATAACTCTGTGCACTGCATTTCCATTGCATAACTCCACCAGCTGACTATTGTACTTAGTTTATCTGTCTGTTGTGTTCAACCGTTCAACCATTGCTGCATTAATTTAGCTTAAATGTCTGGTGTTCCATTGCTGCATTAATTAAATGTCTGGTGTTTCGTTGCTGCATTCATTTAAAAGATTTTAGTTTGTCTGTATCTGCTGGCTGAGTTTGTGTGTGTGTGGTTTATCATGCTACTGCATTTATGTAGTTTATGTATCTGCTGGCTGGCCATGCAAGTTTATCATCATGCTACATTTAGTTTGTCTAAGTATGTGTGTGTCTATCTGGCCATGCAAAGGACCGCATGGCAGTTCAACTGTTGCTGCATTCACTTTGTTTAGTGTGTGTGTACACATTACTGCATTGATTTAGCTTATATCCACAGCCATTGCTGGCTGCATTCACTTTATCTTGTTTAGTGTGTAATGCACGGTAGTTCAACCATTGCATTCACTTTATAGGCTATTCACTTTACTGTGTGTGTGTGTGTGTTTGTATGCATATAGGGGTGTTACTGGGACAGTATCAGTTTATGTGCATGAGGTTGTGTGATACTTTTTAGGTGTCTGTATACATCTGTTGGACTGTATGTGGGGGTGCATGACTTGGACTATATCAGTCTTTGTATATGTGTTGGGCATGACTGGGATTGCGTTAGTCTGAATGTGTGTGTGACTTTTTGTATGTGTGGGTGACTGCATGGGTCTGTCAGAGTGTCTTTGAGCTTGTGTGACTGTTGGTATCTGTCAGATTGTCTGTGTATGTACTTTTGGTGTCTGTGGAACAGTGCTGAATGGGTCGATAAAGGGAACAAGGTATCCATTTCAGAAACATGCAGAGTCACTAATGAGCTTTTGATCCATATTGTTCTTTCATGTCTCCGAATTACTGCTTAGGTCTGTACCACTAGGAAGAAAAGCAGCAAATTCCTGTTAGTACTATATTATCAATGTCCCTGAATCCCAGACTAAATTTATCTTGGCCTTTATTATTTTTCCACATGGGAAGTTACTTTCCTTTCCTTTCCTTTAGTGATTTGTCATGCAGATTGCAGAGTTAGAGAAATTTGAGCTCCAGCACACCTGTCTTCACTCTTATGGTTTGTCTTACTATTTTTCACTTCTTTCTTTCTTTACTGTAATGCAAAAGCAAATCAAAAAAGCAAACTGAAGTACATTCACACTTTTTCTATGCTAAAATGACATTGCCTTAAACTGACTCATTATTTTTATCTTTCTCCGTAAGCATGCTAGTAATTGCACCTTTGCTTAACAAAGTCATTGCTTTGATTGTGTTTTTTTTTTTATTTCTCTGGACTGGGCTTTGTTAATCCAGGCTCAAGCTCTGTACCTTAGGTACAAGAAGCAAGAGCCTGAGTTCTACCCATACCACCACTTCTGAATGAAGGAGTTATAGCTCTCAACTGTACAAATTTTCATAAATTGTCTGGAATGTTTGGCTCATACTTTTGGTCTGTTCCTCTTAAAATTGGGATGGTGCATTGGTAGTGTTGTTGCCTCACAGTAAGAGGTTCTCTGTTTTGATTATTGGCTGAAGTGCCTTCTGTATGGAATCTGCATGTCCTCCCTGTGTCTTTGTGCATTTCCTCTGGGTGCTCAGGTTTCCTCCCACGATACAAAGACATACATCTTATTTCTCCCTGGGCCTCTGCTGAAAATAGGTTTTGTTCTATGTTGGACTTTCCCAGTAAACAAATGTTAAATAAAATTTTATGCTTTTCTGGCAAATCAGTGAGAACTGAATTCACTGAATGATAGCCATTTAAGTTTCAGTCTTCCTACCTTTCAGGGAACACATGGAAACACAACATTTTATTCTAGCAACTTTCTAAGATTCTATTTATTTATTTATTTGACATTTGTTAACCGGGTTAGTCTGGCTGGGCAAGAAGCCCTTTTTCAGCAGATTGTGAAGGAGAAAATCTCCAGACATAAGCAAGTAAAAAGCATTTATACATGTACAACTTATTATTAAAGAAAAAGAAAATAAAACAAGTACAGAATTCATAGTATGGTGGATCATAAGTAAATCAAGATGTTTTACAAAGATTTAAACAGTAGCATAAGCAAACAGATTATGAACTTGAATTACAACATTTGCAAAAGATAAACCAGGTTTATACAAAATTATATAAGCAATGTTTAAAATGTGCCCCTGGTTTTGGGCCTTTGTCCCTCCAATACATTTCTCCTGACTTTTTGTGCTGCACAGTTCTTCAGAGAAAGAGAAGATTAGTGCAGCTTATATAAAGTCTACTTGCATTGTTAATAGCACAACAGGTAGTATACTTGCTTTTGCTGCAGAAGGCTGTGGGTTCTACTCCCACAGTATGTAGATGGATTGCTGATACTGTACTGTGTTGTACTTTTAAGGGGGGTAGATGCTGCAGTCCTGAGAATGTCCTCATTTGGCGGAGATACATAGCAACTATGAACCTGTTATCAGTTTGCCATCCATTCAATATTGAAATATTACTAGCTTATCATTTTTAATGTAACATAGGCAATTTATTCTTCAAGGGCAACAGGCACTTTACTTGTAGATGAAACAAAATATAAAGTTGTTTGCTAGCATCAACCTCTTCATTAGCTATAGATCTCTTTAATGTAGAATTATGTTGATGATTTTTACTTCTGCAGAGATTGTGCATATTTAATGACACTGGAGGATTGTAGAAGTTTGAGTAGACTTTTATGATGGAAATGTTCTGAATATGGCAGTTTTGTCATTGGTACATGCATTTTGTTTCATTGCTTACTGGAAAAATGTTCAAAACAATACATTTAAAACACGCTTTAACAAGTGTGCTGTATTACTGTATATAAGGAATATAATTTTATACAGTCAGAAAGGTGCGTGTATCAAAGAACACATGTATGTTTCATGTGCAAGGGGGCGTACAATTTGAAAACAGCCCAATGGTAATCTTTATCCGCCACTGGCCAGATGCATTTTCTTTGGATGTGGGTTTCAATGCTGTTTCAATAAATGTGAGTTTCAAGGGCAGAGAAATTTTTAATGCTAAGTCTATTTTCATTGTGAGCCTGCCTGTATTGCTTTGTTTAGCATATGTCTATTAGTGTTTGTGCTATAAAATGTAAAATAAAATCCCAATAATCATTGTAGAAGTAAAGCAGTATGCACATTATAGTGTTAATGGGGTCTATGTTAAATGTTCAAACATCCAAAATGTTGAACATTACATGGTCAAGACCAAATGTTCGACATCTGGATGTTCGAACATAAAAAAAAAAGAAAAGAAAAGAAAACACAGAAAAAAACACTTTAACAGTGTAGGCAGGGTGCAAACCCCCTGCACCCCCCACACTCCCCTACTTAAATATACCAACTCTGAGACCGCACTTCAGTGCAGAAAAGAGAAATTCTCCCTATCTGCACTGTACGGTGCCATTGAAAGTCTATCTTCGAGCACTCAAAATTTTGAACGTTTGGTCTCGACCATGTAACGTTCGAAATTTTGAGTGTTCAAAGATTTGACAGGTACCCTTTATGGCAAATGGGGTTAAATAGCCAAGTAATGGGACATTGGAATGGCTGCAGGGAGAATCTGGGAAAATATTTTGGTTGTCTGTTCTTCAGTTTTTCGAAAGTCAGTATCCCACAATTTCATTGGAGTGGGTGGGGTTACATAATTATGTATGCACATTTTATTTTAATCAGCGTACAGATTTGTACATATTTTTCATGGGCCTTTGTCCAGATTTTTGATGTTTCCAGGTTGAGAGGTATGATTGTGTCAAATCCCTGGCCAGGTCAAGGTAGGCAGTGTAAACCATTTTTCCCTAATCCATTGCTTTGGTGACCTTCCCAAAGAAATCCACCAGGTTGAGTAGGAATGACCTGTCCTTGATGAAACCAAACTGGGTTGGGTCCAGTGTCTGGAGGTTTACTGTATCATTATTGATCATTTCCATGGTAATTCTTTGTATGGCTTTACATATAACACTAATGAGACATATGGGTCTGTGGTTTCCAGGGTCTGTAGATGGCCCACCTTTGTGCACAGAGGGATGACTGTTGCTATTCCCCATTCATGAGACACCAACCCTGTTTGGAGGCTACAGTTAAATAGCAATTCCAGAGGGCCTGAAAGGTCATGTTTAATGCTATTTAGAAGGCATCCTGAGATACTGTCTGGGCCCATTGGTACTATGATCTTGGTCTTAGAGAGAGCATTAAGGACCTGTGATAGCAGGGAGAGTTAAATTTGATGGTATTTCCTGAGTGAAGGTTGAGGGGAAGAGAGGGGTAAAATTGGACCTGAATTTATCAGCCAGTAGGTTTGCTATATTTTCTGGCATAGTATAAGTGGCTCCATTTACAATGAGCTCTGAATGCAATCGTGTATTGCCATTGAGGTGGCAGGCATAGCTAAAGAATACCTTGTGGTTGTTCTTGGCCTGGGAGGCCAAATTTACCTCAGATTTGGCTTTGGTGGACTTTGTTTGTCCTCTGAGTTGATTGTTCAGTTTGATGAGAGTGCTTTTATCCTGCTGAGGACAGGGGTCTATGTCAGATGCTCCACTTTTCGGAAACTAAAAAAAAATCGCGAAGAGACCATATGATCGAGTTTCCAAAAACTCAAACATCCAAAAAATAAAATAAACACAAAAATCTACCTTTTTTATATTTTTGCAGGTGGTCAAGCCCCCCACACTTCCACTGCAAATTATATATACACCAACTCCGAGATCGCACTATAGTGAGGAAAAGGGTAAATTTCCTAGTCATTGCTATACTGCGATCTCCATTCAAAAGCTTTGTGTTTTCAAAAACTCGATCATATGGTCTTGGCCATATGTAGTTTGTATTTCTTAAAACTCAATCAAGTGATAGGGACCTGGGTATGACCTGTCCTTGATTAACCCAAACTGGATTGGGTCCAGTGTCTGGAGGTTTACTGTATCATTATTGATCATTTCCATGGTAATTATTTCTATGGATTTCCATATAACACTAGTGATACTTATAGGTCTGTAGTTTCCAGGATCTGTATATGGCCCACATTTGTGCAGAGGGATGACTGTTGCTGTTCTCCATTCATGAGACACCAAGCCTGTTTGGAGGCTACAGTTGAATAGCAATTGAAGAAGGCCTGGAAGGTCATGTTTAATGCTACTTAGAAGGCATCCTGGGATATTGTCTGGGCCCATTGGTACTATGTTCTTGGCCTTAGATAGAGCATTAAGGACCTGTGATAGCAGGAGGAGTTAAATTTGATGGTATTTCCTGAGTGAAGGTTAAGGGGAAGAGAGGAGTAAAATTGGACCTGAATGTATCAGCCAATAGGTTTGCTATATTTTCTGGCTTAGTATAAGTGGCTCCATTTACAATGAACTCTGCATGCAATTGTGTATTGCCTTTGAGGTTGCGGGCATAGCTAAAGAATGCCTTGTGGTTGTTCTTGGTCTGGGAGGAAAAAATTACCTCAAATTTGGCTTTGGTAGACTATATTTTTCCTCTGAGTTGTTTGTTTAGTTTGATGAGAGTGCTTTTATCCTGCTGAGGGCAGGGGTCTATGTCAGATGCTCGACTTTTCGGAAACTCAAAAAAAAAATCTCAAAGAGACCATATGATAGAGTTTCGAAAAGCTCAAACATCCAAAAACAAAAAAAAACCCCACAAAAATCTACCTTTTTTACATTTTTGCAAGGTGGGGCAAGCCCCCCACACACCCCATGCAAATGATATATATACACCAACTCCAAGATTGCACTATAGTGAGGAAAAGGGTACATTTCAAGGTCCTTGCTCTACTGCGATCTCCATTCAAAAGCTTTGAGTTTCCAAAAACTCGATCATATAGTCTTGGCCATATGGAGTTTGCATTTCTGAAAACTCAGTCAACTGATAGGGACCCAGGTGCAGCACCTCCTAATTTTTGCCGTGATTTTCTTCCTTCTGTTATACAGCCTATTAACTTTGTGATTCCACCAGGGTGGCTTGTTTTTTGAGTTAGTTCTGTACTTCTTTCTGGTGGTATAGCTGCCTCTAAACAGCTATTAACATGCTTATCTAGGATTTCTGTGAACAGTTCTGCATAGGCAATAGTGTTCTCAGTGTTTATGGGGGCTTGAAATTTTGCCAGACCATCACTTAATAGCAGAAAGTTAGCTTTAGAGTAGTTCCTGAATATTCCAGAGTTAGCTGGGGGTCCATGTTTTATTTTTATTTAAAAGGAGACCATTTTGTGGTCTGACATTACCAGGGAAGACATTACACTAGTGGGTATGCAGCACTCTCCCATATTAGTGAGAACCAGATCCAGTATGGTTGCACAGCTTGTTGGTGTACTAACAATCAGGTCCAGGGAGCTTCTGTTTAAAAAGTCCAGGAATCTCTGTGCCTCTACATTTGGCATCGTATAGGATTCCCAGTTAATAATGCAGTAAATAAAGTCACCCATGAATATGGTATTGGGTTGGATGTTGAATGTTTGCAATATGTTTAAATATATGGCATGAATTTTCTGGGTCATAGAGGGGGACTTATAACTTGCAGGAAAATGGTATTGGATTTTGCCTACGGTGATTTAAACATGGAGTAGCTCAAGTGTGTTGTTCTGTTTGACCAGCCTTCAGGTATAGTTATTTTTCATGTAAATCAAGACACCTCCATCTTTAGCTTCTTTCTGTGTAGTAGCTGGTCTGGAAAGTAATATAACCTTGCACTGTTGGTGTGCTCTCCATGGCTTTAAACCATGTCTCAGTGACTGCACAGACATCAGCATTCTGTAGGGTGAAGAGAGCTTCTAGACAGTGGAAAACACTCCTCACAAACCAGAAACTCCAAACAGAAGACAAAAAAGCTGAGTACAGGAACCACTTATGTGGTTTATTGAGTGCTTTCGTATCCGCAATGCAGACTTCTTCAGAATGACTAAAATCGTCCCCCAACCAGATTTAAATACACCAGCCGTTAAAATAATCAATTAATTAACCACATCATATGCCCCTTAAAGGAACCATGCACTTAAAAGCATATCCTAGATAGTAACAATTTAATATGACAGTTGTCCTATTAAAAAGTCAATAAATGTTATTAAAACATATTAACTAAACCAGGCAGACCATTGCCTGTATTAATTTAACCATAAGTGGTACCTGTACTCGGCTTTGTGTCTTCTGTTTGGAGTTTCTGGTTTGTGAGGAGTGTTTTGCATGTTTTTGGCATAGAAGGAGCTGAGGACATTGAACCTGCCACGATCGCTTTGCTAGCTCAGGCGTAGTCCTTAACACGACAGTGGTGAATCTGGCCAGTCGTTTTGAAAGGATGGTTCAAACACCTTGTACTATGTCCTTTTCAGCCAATAACAATAATCCGGGCCCAAATGGGGCAGGAGTTGCCATTTTAAATGATAGTTTCAATAGCAGCAGTATTACTCCTGCGCAGAGACAGCAGGAATTGAACCCTAGTCAACCAGGAGGGGTGGACTTATGTAACATGCCAAATACAGGATCCATTTGAAGTGGGTCCTGCTATAATGGATGTAATTGTTTTACACAATGGCTGGAAGGGGAAAAGGAATGGCGGCCGGATTCGCGGCATTCCCTGATTACAAACTATGGGTCTCTCAATGAACAACTTGTTAAACTGGAGAAATACATGTTGGACTACCATAAATTGCAGCTGGAAAATAATTATCTAAGGGAGTGTGTGCGTACCAAGCTTGTACCTAAGGGGCTCAGAACATAGAAGTACCCTTCAGGCTTGGTAAGAGACTCCCTATTACATCTCGAACTATTAGAGCTGTTTAATAGACATGGCTGTGAACTTTTGGGACGTCTCATTAGAGACAATGACTGAAAAATTACTGAATTACTTGCTAAAATCAACTCTCTTGATCAAAATATACAGACTGATTTATTATTTGGCAGTAAAAAAAAAAACGAAT
Source organism: Protopterus annectens (assembly GCF_019279795.1). Lineage (NCBI taxonomy): Eukaryota > Metazoa > Chordata > Ceratodontiformes > Protopteridae > Protopterus > Protopterus annectens. The sequence continues at coordinate 821,897,306 of NC_056729.1, forward strand.
ATTTTAAAATGTTTGTTAAAATTGATGACACTATTGCTGAACTGAAACAGAGAAAAGTTAATAAACTTATAAGGGATGAAAAAGAATATCAACAACATAGGGCCTACCCACTACCCCTTTTGGGGCAACAAAGAGCTAATAGGGAAGACTGTGACATTAATAATTCCAATAGTAACAGCATTATTGATGGGAATGAGAATAATACCCCTGACCCTTTAGAATACCCCCCTCTGAGGAGGTCCGAGAGACTGAGGAACCAGAGAAGGGGAGACACTTACTACAATCATCATTATCCCACACATACGAGGGGAAATTGGAGGGGAAGGGGGAACAGACACTGAATGATCAAAACAACACAGGTCTAGTTATCCTTAACAATAAGGGTGGGGATTTCAAAGTGTATAATTATAGTGAGGCTGTATTACACAGGGAGATAGCAGATCTTATTGAGAAAGGTTTATCCTTTGTGCCTAATAGGAAGGGAACATTAGATCAAACTTTGATTAATTTGAAGCTCTTCATGAGGAAATTAAATTTCAAATTTCTTTTTAAAGGGATACACTCTAACAACTTACCTGCTGGACAAATGTGTAAAAAACCTAGCACTTTTAATCCCACCCTGCACCCCTCGGTCCTGATTTTTGAAAAAATGTGTGAAAAGGACATTAGGGACAAGTTTAGAAATGCTAAAGGTGAGAACATACAAGTGAATAATCTAAATGATGAAGAAATGAAGCGATTAAAACAGATTTGTAATAATACAGAAATAAGGGTTATGAAACCCAACAAGGGGGGTGGGCTTGCCATCATGAACTACAACTTTTATGTAGACAAAATATTTACAATATTGTATGGGGACACCTATGAGGAAATTAGTTTAAATGAAAAGAATATTTGTTATAGAAAAGTAGATGTTATGCTAGATGATTTAGTAATGAACCAGTAAATTAATATACACGAATACCAATTCATGTCTATTAAATATCCTAAAATTCCTACAATGTTTGGTGTCCCCAAGATACATAAAGATTTAATGGACCTACCCCTCAGACCAATTGTCGACGCCCATGCATCTAAGACTTACTTGGATGGGAAATAGGAAATTCACCCCGGGGATCACCTCTGTGGCTCTGCTCGACAGTGGCACAGGAAAATTGTTTTCTTGGGTGGCAAAAGCCAGGGTACCTTTTTGGCTAGGCTTGTATAGGCCCCAGGGCCGATAGCCTAGTACCTACCTATGAACCTACTCTATTGCCAGATTTATTGATAATCGACTTAAACATTTATTGAAAGACTGCCCATGGATTCTAAAAAATTCCTGGAATTTTTTGTCCAAAATCAATAATGAAATGTAGAATAATACTTTGATCTTCATCACCATTGATATTCGTGACCTATTCTCAGTCATTCCACATGACACAGGGATTGAGTGGTTCCATCAATATCTTTGTCAATATACCACAATAAACCATAACCGTATTTTAACTGTTAGGAACTTAATGGAAACAGTATTAGACACAAACCTTATCATATCTGAGCAGCAGCTATTTAAGCAAGTAAAAGGTATGGCAATGGGGGCAGCATGTGCCCCCATTTTTGCCAATACTGTTCTGGCATTTTGGGAAAGGGATATTATTTTCAAAAGTCCCTTTGTTAATAGTTGGATGTTTTATGGCCATTACCTTGCTGATATCATCATTTTGTGGAACAGAGACAGGAATGAACTAAAGAATTTTTGGGAAGTTATAAAAGCTAGCACGGACTTCCTGGAGTTCACATACACTATAAATAATGAAGAAATTAATTATTTAGATATTACTATCAAGAAGGATGGGGCTTTAAAACAATTTACCTCAAATATATTCCATAAGCCCACATATTCAAACAGCCTTTTACATTTTGATAGCAGTCACCCCTTCACCAAAAGAAATCATTAGTTAAGGGGCAGGGGTACAACTGACTAGAATGGTGTCTGAACATCATGATTTTTTATAGCAAATGGGCGTATTAAAGGAAATGTTAACACAAAGAGGATACCTGGTGATGTATGTAGAAAAAATTCTTAATGAAGTTATACAAAAGAGGATTGGTGGACACTTTGTCCCCATGCTTGGTATAGGAAGTAGTCCACAAAATCAGGAGAAACAGGACAGTAATACACACTTTAGTAAATCAGGTATTTTCAGCTTTAACCATCACTTTTATAAAATCAGTGATATTATTAAGCGTAACTGGAACATTTTTCACACAAATGCTGAACAACTTGAATTGGTAGGATCCTACACCAATATTGTTTATAAAAAGGATTGTTGTATTAAGAATATGTTGGAAAGACGCAAACACAACCTCAATGGGGAGGGAGGTATGACAAGATGTGATTATTGTATGCAGTGCCAGTATATAATTGAAGGCAAGGAAATTAATATTCCCAATTCTGGAAAATATACATTAAATGGCAAGTTTTGTTGTGGCAGCAAAGCAGTAGTATACCTTGCTTTATGTTCCCAGCGTCTGCGTTTTCACATTGAAAAAACTAAAAATGCTCTTAGAAGCAGGGTGTACTAACACTATTATGATATCCAAAGGGGAGATAGCAAAAATGCTTTGGCATTGCATATTACATCTAATGAAGGCTAATGATAGCCATGACTGCTATCAGCTGGTAAACTCCCCTACCAGAGGTGAAAACATATTGGACCTGGTCATCACCAACATGGGCGAAAGGTGTTCCACACCGGAGGTTAACCCATCACTGGGTTAGATCAGACCATAAATTAATAACTCTGGATGTCCACACCCCACCCCACCCTACCCCCAACTAGGAAAACCACAGTAAAAAATGTTTCTAAAGCAAACTTCATCTTACTTAAGACAGAGGTGGTAAGTTTCACAGCCCCCACGCTAAAGGATAATGCTGCCCAAGATGCAGAAACTTTTACAAATGCACTCTATGAGCACCTACAAGGATGCATGGATCATGCCATCCCTAGCAAAACCAAGACTCACTCCTATAAGAATAGGAAACCAGTTTGGTGGACCCCTGCAATAAACAGGCTATACAACAGAAGGAGGAAACTAGTTCAGAAAAAAAGCAAATCCCAAGAAGGAAAGACATCCCTGATCAGTATCAGTAAGAAACTGATGTCCCTCATGAAATCATCCAAGGCTAACTTTGAAAGAAAAATAGCCAAGGATTCAAAAGATAACCATAAAGCCTTCTTTAGCTATGTTAAGAATCTAAGTGGCAACTCGCAGATATGCACTGAACTAGTGCAAAATAGCACAAAATATACTGAACCTACTGATATTGCCAACATCCTGGCAGATAGAGTCAGTGCAAACTTCACCCCCCTCTCACCTCCAAAAGGGCCCACAACAATACCGGAAAAGTGTAGTGCCCCAAAAATCACAGACACACAGGTGAAAACATCCCTTTCAAAAGCCAAAAAACACAGCATCAATGGGACCAGATGGTGTCCCAGGCTGCGTCTTGCACGAACTACAGAGCGAACTAACCCCCCCACCTAAACACGCTGTTCAACCTCAGCCTCTCCACAGGCTACGTGCCCATAGAATGGTGCACAGCAATGGTTATCCCTCTCCACAATGGAGGGGCCTCAACTGACCCTGGTAACTATCGCTCCATAAGCTTGACTAGCCTGGTCTGCAAGGCTGTGGAGTGCATCATCATTTAACTCATTAACAAAGACATTGGGAACCTCCAAACACTTGACCCGACCCAGTTTGGCTTTGTTAAGGGCAGATCATGCCTACTAAACCTGGCTGACTTCTTTGAGACAGTCACCAAGGCCATAGACGAGGGAAAGGTGGTTCACACAGCCTACCTTGACCTCGCCAAGGCTTTCAACACAATTCCCTACTCAGGTATTACAGAAAAACTCACCAGCCTGAACATAAACCCCTATGTCATGAGATGGGTTGCCAAATGGCTTACAGACAGAACTCACACGGTAAGAATAGCAGGCTCCAGGTCCGACTCTAAACCAATAACAAGTGGTGTCCCACAAGGCTCAGTCCTGGGACCCCCTACTGTTCAGCATATACTTCTCAGAAATACAGGGAAACACAGGAGGACTATGGCTAACCAAGTTCACCGATGACTGCAAACTGGAAGCCATAATTGACTCTCCGGCTGACACGGACATCCTCCAAAGGGCCTTACTGAGATGGACAAGCGGTGTCAAAGACATGGCCTCAACCTAAATGCCAAAAAATGCATAGTCCTCCCGTTTGGAAAAAACAAAACACCCATGAATTACCACATAGGTGGCAGCCCCCTTAATACAGAAGAGGTAATAAGAGATCTGGGGACCCAGGTAGATAGTAATCTCTCCTTTGACAATCATATTGCCAAAGTAGTTAGGAAATCCTTCTATGTGGCCCATCTAATTACTAAAGGGTTCACATCTAGAAATAAAAAGGTTATAGTGCCCCACTACTCATTACTCATTAGAACCATCATAGAGTACAATTCCCCATTTGGGATGTACCTCATAAGACACTTCCAACAGCTGGAAAGATCACAAAAGTACCTCACCAAGAAGATTACTGGTCTCAAACATATGTCCTATGCAGCCCGACTGAAAAAACTCTGGCTGTACTCAGTGGCATATCGCTTACTCAGAGGTGATCTCTGCCTGACTTACAAAGCCATGTCCAACTCAGAATTGATGGACATGCTCCACCTAAAGAAATCCAAGTCACTGCAAGCCACGTGCTCTAGTGAGCTAAACCTTGCCACAACAATAAATAGAACATGCTGGAGTGATAGATTCCTGTCGCAGAGACTCCCCATGCTTTGGAACAAAATTCCAAATTACATCAGGCAGAGCCCCTCACTAACACTCTTCAAGAGAAACCTTGACGAGTGGATGGGTAACAGAAAATACACCCCTGGGATCACTTCATTGGCTCTGCTTGACAGAGGATCAGTTAATTAATCAATGGGGCTGCAAAAGCTGACACACTCTGCCTAGGCTTATAAATGCCGTCGGGCAGATAGCCTAGTACCTACCTATGAACCTATGAACCTATGAACCTATAGTTTTAGATTCGCCATTTTATATCAGATAAATATGGGGGAAAGGGGTGGGCCACTTAATGATTTCTTAGAGCTATCTGAGCTTAGATGGCAGATTAGGACCAATGCAAGTGAATTCCCCGATCATAACAGTGCGGTGTCTATTAGCCCTATTCTTAGACTAAAGGCACAATTTTTAATGTGAAATTAATACAGGCAATGGTCTGCCTGGTTTATTTAGTATGTTTTAATAACATTTATTGACTTTTTAATAGGGCAGCTGTCATATTAAATTGTTATTATCTAGGATATGTTCTTAAGTGCATGGTTCCTTTAAGGGGCATATGATGTGGTTAACTGATCGATTACTTTAATGGTTGGTGTATTTAAAGCTTGTTGGGGGATGATTTTACTCATTCTGAAGAAGTCTCCAGTGAGGAGACGAAAGCGCTCAATAAACTACATAAGTGGTTCCTGTAGTCGGCTTTTTTGTCTTTTAGAGACTGGGTTTTTTATTTAAACTCCTAGCATTGAGCAGTACTACTTTAGATCTTTTTGGATTTGATTTGCTATGTCAGAAGTACTTTCAGTTTGGCATTGCCTAAAAAGGCACTATGGGGGAAGACAATGTTTTAGCTAATATTCAAAAGACTAGAGTGGAGAGGTGCAGACCATCCCTGACACAGCAGCTTGGTCTGTTGACCATCTCCTTCCATGGTGACAAATATTGCACCTCATTAGAATGACACCAGAAACTAAGCCATTATTGAAGTTAGACGTCTTTTGTTCATATTGTGGCATCATCCTTGGAGAAGGTAAAATGCTGCTCAGTGATAGGCTCATACCAGCCTGAGACACATATTCCAGGAGCTCCATGATGTCTTTCTTCATATAGTCTAGGGAGGTGCATCTCAGGTCATTTACATCCACATGGACTATGACTGAGTGCATGCATAATGTGGTGTCTCCTAGCTCCTGATAAGCAACTGACTGTGACTTTCTTCTTACTCATCCTGGTGAGAGGGGTATCAGTGTATCTCACAATGGAGTCTCCAATGACCAGAATGTTGGATTATGCAGTGTCTTGCCTTATGAGTTTAGAAGTAGAAGCTCCATGAGATGTGGCTGTATGTGTTGATGTGGGTTTGCTTTGCAAGTACATTTGGGGCTGTTGAGAGTATTTGTTATGTGCACTTCATCTAGGAGGTATTTTGGGTTTAGGAAAGTTACATTTAAGTGCCTCAGCATATGTGGGTCTATATGTCTGCTTTGAATTGTGTGTGATGGGTGCAGCATGTGTACTACTGACAACCTTATTGACATTAACAGCACTTTTATGTCAGAGCTTTGCCTCCAGTGACATTTTGTAAATACATCTCTCACATATCATATCAGTTTGAGAATTAACTGGTTGCCAGTAAATATGAGACAATTTCTACATTGCCTCAGGATGCCCATATCCACCAAGCTGGTAACGGAGATAGTGGGAAAGTTGATATCCATGGCAACATACCCTTTTTTTATTAATTGAACAATTGGAGTGAGAATGTAAATCAGTGTTAGGAGTATTTGGTTTGCAACTCCGGGGACAGTGCTTATTACTACAAACTAGTTGTTCTGTGTGCAACTATGTATTGATGAAATTTCAATCCTGTTTTTCAGGAAAATATCATTCAAGCTGTCTGTGTTTATACAGGGCACTGCCAGACACTTAAGGGGAAACTAATATGTAAACCCTGAAAATTTAAGGATGAAGTATTTAGGCAGATGTTCTGATATTAGAAACAGATCAAGCAGTACTTACTGAAAACAAAGAATTAGCTTGTCACGAATGATGAAAAGAGGGGATTCACTTGAATGAGTATTGCCTGGCTACTACTAGTGCTGGTCTCACCACAGCTTCACTGTGCTGGGATACAATGCTCCTTAACATCTTCTCTCACCAGAAGCAAAACATTACCACCAATGTTTGGTGATCCATAGTCTTGTCCCAGATGATGCAAGGGTCTTTAGGCTTGTTGTAGCCTTTTCCTGGTAGATGCCTTGAATAGCAACCAGATCAATCAGGAATGTCAAGCACAGACACTTACTGCCCAACCAGAAACAGTCAGGAATCAATGCACTCTGCTCCTTCTCTCACCAGGAGCAGAATATAAGCACAAATTCCAATCTGACACTCATGAAGCAGTTGTTAGGCTTACCAGTGAACAGCAGTCTCCAGGAAATAATGTTCCTGTACTCCTTCTCTGACCAGGATAAAACAGAAGCATTAATCTCAAGATGATTACTGAGAGGCAGAATGTATGCTTTCCAATAATTGGTTGCCTTTAGTTTAGTTAGTTAGTTAGTTAGTTAGTTAGTTAGTTAGTTAGTTAGTTAGTTAGTTAGTTAATTTGACATTTGTTGACCGGGATAGTCCGACTGGGACAAAGGCCTTTTTTAGCAGAGGCCCAGGAAGAAAAGCTCCACAGTACAAATATGTATGTATATATAGATATATATATATATATATATATATATATATATATATATATATATATATATATATATATATATATATACACACATATATATATAAGTTGCAGATTTTAAAGGTAAAATGGAAAAATGGGTTAATATCCTAAGGAATGCAGTATGCACTGAGCAATTAGATATGGAAGAGGGGTAACTTAAGCTTTCACTATCTAAGTGGGGAGTCACTAATTTTAAAAGAGCAAGATAGATTGAAAGGGGGTGGACACTTTTGTATTCTGGTTCTATGGAATACAGTGGGATGGGTAATGAATTTAAACAGTTGGGAGTGATTTTACAAAATGATAATTTTGTGCTTAATCACAACACCCAATAAAAGGGGAGAGTGGAGGAGATATGTCATCAAATTAACATAAGGGATAGGCAACTAGAAAAAACGTTTGAGTTTAAGAACACAACAGCACTAGGCTGGAAAGGTGAGGAAAAATTCTGTGTGACTCAGAAGAGACAGCTGTGGTCTCTTTCCTAGTTTTAATATGCAGTTAAAAGCAGAATACAAATGCAACACAGTGTAAAGAAAACAAATCACAATAAACAAAATAGAAGAAGGAAATAAAGCTATACAAAATACAAGAAAGCAAAAGCAAACTAATCTTTCCCTCACAGCAAGTTGTCGCAGGGTCTGGGTGAGCTTTTCCAGTAAAGCTTTAAAATGTTTTATTTTACCCCTTAAATAGAAGGTTTAGTTCCTAGCTCTACCCTCAGTTCACAGATAATTAACCTTAATTGACCTGTTTTAACTTCTGTGTGACTCCTTAATTGACCCGTTCTAATTTTTGTGTGACTCAAAAGAGACACAATTGTGATCTCCTTACTAGTTTTAATATGCAATTAAAAGCAGAATATAAGTACAACACAGTGTAAAGAAAACAAATCTAAACAAACTCTAAAGCTAGTTACGAAAATAAAATTGTCAAAGATTCCAAAGACAACCACAAGGCATTCTATAACTATGTCAAGAATCTAAATGGCAATGCTCAGATCTGCTCTGAGCTACAACAGAATGGCATTAAATATACTGATCCCAAGGATATTGCCAATATCCTGGCAGAGCGATTCATTGCCAGTGTCACCCCCCAACCAACTAAATGGCCCATCTCAATACCGGAAGATTGCCAAATTCCGGTAATAATGCCCACACAGGTAAAAAATGCACTTTCCAAAGCTAAGAATACAGCATCCATGGATCCAGATGACATCCCAAACTGTGTACTACATGAACTACAAAATGAACTGGCACCTCACATAAGTGTCATGTTTAATCATACCCTCACCTCAGGCTTAGTGCCCACTGAGTGGTGCACAGGTGCAGTTATCCCACTCCACAAGGGGGGATCCATCTTGGATTCTGGGAACTACCGCCCCATCAGTCTGATGAGCCTGATCTGCAAGGCCATGGAACGTATTATTATGGAACTTATAAACAAAGACACTGGTGACCTTAAAACACTGGACCCCACCCAGTTTGGGTTTGTGAAGGGCCGATCTTGTCTTCTGAACCTGATTGACTTCTTTGAATCAGTCTCCAGAGCCGTGGACAAGGGTAAGGCAGTCCACACAGCCTATGTGGACCTCGCCAAGGCCTTTGACACCATCCCCCACTCTGGAATCATAGATAAACTTACTAAGCTGGGCATTAATCCCTACGTCACTCGATGGGTGGCCAACTGGCTTACTGACAGAACCCACACTGTAAAAGTAGCTGATTCCAAATCCAGCTCTGGACAAGTGACAAGTGGAGTACCTTAGGGTTCAGTCCTGGGACCTCTCTTGTTTGGCATCTACTTCTCTGAAGTACAAGTCAACACTAAGGGACTGGCTAACAAAGTTCCCAGATGACTGCAAACTGGGAGCCATTATTGAATCCCCAAATGATGTGGATACTCTACAAAAGGGCCATACAGGAACAGATGCTTGGTGCCAGAGCCATGGGCTCAAGCTCAATACCAAGAAATGTATAGTTACTCCCTTTGGGAAAAAACATGAACCCATGAATTACCACATAGGTGGCAGTACAGTAAACACCAAAAGTGTGATAAGAGACTTAGGGACACATGTGGACAGTGGTCTCACCTTCAATAACCACATCGCCACAACAGTCAGGAAATCCTTCTATGTGGCACTCCTCATCACTAAGGGCTTTTCATCCAGAAAAAAGGAGGTCATTGTCCCACTGTACTCATCCCTCTTTAGACCCATTATAGAATACAATGCCCCATTTGGTATGTACCTCTCAAGACATCTGCAACAACTGGAAAGGCCACAGAAATACATCACTAAAAGAATCAAAGGCCTAAGGCAGATGCCCTATGCTGACAGCCTTAAAAAACTCCAGCTATACTCTGTCGCATATCATCTACTCTGAGGCAATCTCTGCTTAACATACAAGGCCATATCAAACCCAGAGCTGTTGGACATGCTACGCTTAAAGAAATCCCAATCCCTCAGACCCACACGCTCCAGGGATCTAAACCTTGTCATCACAATAAACAAAACATGCTGGAGGGATAGGTTCCTGACCCAGAGACTCCCCAGAATCTGGAATAGACTGCCCATACATGTCAAGCAGAGTGCCTCTTTGGCCCTCTTCAAAAGGAACCTTGATGATTGGATGAGAGAAAGGAAATTCACCCCGGGGATCATGTCAGTCGCCCTGCTAGACAGAGGTCCAGGGAAGTAAATAGTGTGGGAAGAAATAGCCAGAGAATTGTTATGGTTAGGCTTGTATAGGCCCTAGGGCTGATAGCCTAGTACCAACCTATGAACCTATGAATAAAAAATAGAAGAAGGCAATAAAGTAATACAAAATACAAGAAACCAAAAGCAAACTAACTTTTTCCTCACAGCAAGTTATGGCAGGGTCTGTGTGAGCTTTTCCACTAAACTTTGAAATGTTTTATTTTACCCCTTAAATAAAAGGTTTAGTTCCTAACTCCACCCTCATTTTACAGATAATTAACCTAAACTGACCTGTTCTAATTTCTTTGTGACTCAGAAGAGACACAGCAGTAATCTCTTTCCTAGTTTTAATATGCAATTAAAAGCAGAATACAAGTACAACACAGTGTAAAAAAAAACAAATCACAACAAACAAAAGAGAAGACAGCAATAAAGAAATACAATATACAAGAAAGCAAAAGCAAACTAACCTTTTCCTAACAGTTGTGGTAGACTCTGGGTGAACTTTTCCAGTAAAGCCAAAAGGGACTTGCCAAATGTGTTAGCTTTGTTATTGAGATCTGCAGTCTTTGCTAATGATTATCATCAACCATGTCTAGGCCTGCTGTAAACTTAATTAATCTGTAACATGCCATATCCTGAGCAGCTTTACTGTGAATCAGCATGTTTCAAGATGAAGAATATGTTAGTATTATAAGTGCAGTTCATAAAACCATGCTTAGGAATTTCTTAAAGCAAGTTTAGTTCCCAGAATATTTCTTACCCAGTGGTTTAATTCATGTGAAGCTTTTTTGAGTGTGAGTGTGTGTGTGTGTGTGTGTGTGTGTGTGTGTATCTATATATATATATATATATATATATATATATATATATATATATATATATATACACAGACACACACACACACACACACACATATATATATATATATATATATATATAGATACACACACACACACACACACACACACACACACACACACACACTGTATATATTGCACATATTCTATGTTCTGTGGATCATAACAGGATTTGCAGAACTAAAGAACTGCAACCCTGAATACAGACTTGTATACTAAGTCCTAGTATGTGGTACCACAGTATTTTCCTACTACTACAATGTACTATGATCTTAGAGTTAGAATTCATAAATACTTGTGTTGTATAGGATTGCAACCCTCCATGTGTTGGTCTAGGGCTGAAGCCCAACCCTGCAAAAACTCTTAAGTGTAACAGCAACTTTTGACATTTGTTGTTTCTTTTTAGAATCACGTGTTTGTTTTTCAAATGCTGAAATTCTTAGTATAGGCTCCTAGACTTCAGATAGGAAGAGACATTTTTAACTAGTTTTGCCTCCTATATCCCCTGCTGACCTCAAAAACTTTCTGCTCATGACTCAAGGGCAGACGAGGTGGCAGCCAATGAGAGATTGTGCAGACAACTTCAACTGTATCTTTTTATTGTTTCAAACCTCCAAAAACTATAACCTGATGAAAACAACTAGTCAAACCTTCAATAAACAGCTCAAATACACGAGTTCACAAGAATCCACTGGACGGTTGAAATAACGAGAAAAGGACTATAAAAATATTATTTATTCTATAAAAAATAATAAAAAACAGTTGGTTTAGCGCTTTCATCTAAAATAACTTAGACTTCTTCAGAACACCATATACATGTATCCAATCGTTTTTATACACCTTTTAAAAATTAATGCACCAATCAAATCAATGTCTCCTCAAGCAAGTAAAAGTCTGTGAGTTCAATTTCAAAATACAAGTATACCTAATACATAACAGCAAATGCAATGCCTGATACATTTGACACATCAAATGTAAATAAATACCTCTCAGTATATTACCTCCTTACTATACATCATACCTTAGTCTGTAATATAGGTTTTATGGAAATGTATTCATTAATACCCGGTGGAGAGGTGGCATTCAATGAAATCTGCCATCTAACTTCTTTCTCCCCCAATGTATACTTAATACTCCCACCTCGATGTGACACATTCACCAACTCCAGTATTGCAAACTTAAAGGTACTACATCCTGTACTATCCCTCACATGTCTAAATAGGGCATTATTTCCATCTCTTTTCCTGATCGCATACAAATGTTCATATATCCGGTCCTTAAATCTTCTCCCTGTTTGTCCTACATAAAAACTAGGACATGATGTGCACAGGGCAAGATCTATAACATTCTTAGTATTACAGTTGCCACGACAAAAATGTATAACATTTTTGCCATAATTATGTAACTGTAAATTATTATCCTCCATAATTGCCCCACATTGGTTGCAATGACCACACTTTCTAGTACCAGTCTGTTGTCCTTTTATACTGGATACATTTCTTTCGAATTTCCTCTTAAGATTATAACCTACACTGTTGACAAATCTAGGCTCTTGTCCAACAATAGAAGATATAACGTCATCACCCCTTAGGATATTCCAGTTTCTCTTAATAATATTCTTTATATCCTCAGTATAACTATTAAAGGGTAAAATACATGCCATATGATAATCATTTTCCTCTCCGTGAGTATTAATTTTTTCAGTATTACTTATACCCACACCTAATAACGGTTTAAATTTGGTTCCCCACATTTTACTAACATAATCTATGGCGTCTTCAATCACATAATCTGGATATTTCCTTTGTCTAAACATGGTTCCTATTGTGTTCAATTCTAACAACATCTCATTGTACTCGGAAGTCATTCTAGCAGCACAAATGCACTGACCTTTAACAATATTGTTTTTTAGCCTCACAGGATGACAACTATTGTATTCCAAATATGTATTACTAAATGTCTCCTTCCTGTATATATTGGATTTAAATCCCTTGGGTGTTAAGGTTATATAAGTATCCAAGTACGCTATACGTCCCGTACTACATTCATGTGTAAAACTCAGATAGGAGGTGGAGGTATTTAAATATTTAATAAAATCTGCAATTTCACAAATATCCCCCTCCCATACTAAAAAAACACCATCCAGGAACCATACATATCGTTTAATGTGCTGCATGTATCGACTATTAAAAATGACTTCATACTCCCAATATAATAGAACCATGTTGGCATATATTAGGGCACAGGCAGTCCCCATAGCTACCCCTTTGCTTTGTCTAAAATATTCACCCTCATAATAGATATAGTTATAATCCAGAACTAAACTCATAAATTCTTCTATTAACCTAACTTTGTCCCAAGTATAATCTGTAAATCTAGTAATACTATTAATGAACCTTTCCATACCTTCTTCACGTGAAATACACGTGAAAAGGTCCTTAACATCTATAGTAACCAATATCAAATTTGGTTGCCAAATTGAAGGTGTTAACCTGGCTAAAAAATCCCATAAATCCTTTACTATGTGATTTATTACAGAATAAATTGGTTTTAACCAGGTATCAATAAATTTCCCAAAAGGGAAAGTTTTCGACCTACTACCCGATATAATGGGTCTAAACGGGGGATGCTGTATGTTCTTGTGAATCTTAGGGATACCTATTATGGTAGCTATTATAGGGTACTCAGCCTTTAAATATTGATATAATTCCTGATCAATCCTATTCTCTATCAAGAATTCTTCCAACTGGGCATCAATTCTTCCATATGCGATATTCACTTCATTGATAGATGACACTTCATATTGATCTGCATTATGTAATATGAGTTGTATTTCATTTTTATAATCTGTAGACTCATACAACACAACTCCACCCCCTTTATCTGGTTACATGATCTAAATATTGGGGTCGTCACACAATTCACACATGAGTTGAAACTCCTTACCCATGTTATACTTGGTAGAATAAAAACCATTATGCTTGTAAAGGTACATTTCATCCAATACTACCTTTTCAAAACTACCCAAAGTCGGATGTAATTGGGGGGTAAATACACTTTTCTTATGTAGGGATGTCGACACTACTTTGTTCATGTTACCATTAAAATGCATGGATAAATTTAACTTCCTCAAGTACAACTTAAATTGTATTATATTGTCCACTATATTAAATTTACTTCGAGGAATAAACTTCATCCCCTTCCTAAACAAGGCAAAATGTGTGTCAGTTAACTTCAAAGATGTATAATTGTATATAAAAAAATTGTTTTGCCCAAATTGGACCTCATTGTACTTCACAATAGGATGTTCATGTCCTACTACCAATGGCCCCTTCAATTCTTGTATTGCTGTTTCCACCGGCCGTTGGTATTCCTCTCTTGTGCATTCCCCCAATTGGACCCCTGTCCTAAAAAAAGGCCTATATGCATTGCGTGCATAATACTTATCTTGTTTATTAATTTCATCATCCTCTCCTATGAGTGGCTATTTTTGACTTATTAGCCTTTTTGTTCCAATTGTACATAGTACCATCCTTATATTGTTGCAAATCATGTTTTAACTTATCACATTTCCTTTTAAAAATTTTTTGTGAGGCAGTATCAGCATATGTAAATTGTTTATCAAATAAATCACGCCATTGCTCAAAAACTAAATCTTGTGTAATATTCTCATTCAATCTGTCAACTTCTTTGGTAACACTAGCCAACTTATAATCATTGCATTTCATTATAAATTTCATAAAACTAAACCCAAACGAATCAAACAAGGCATTGCATTCTTTGGTTAATTCATCATCAAGTTCAACTCCTAAAGGTCGTTTAAAAAAACGCAATCACATCGGGACTATTTTCAATTCCATACATCTATTTAAATAAGAGTTCTCCAATTGCAAACTTTTGATTTCATTTAACTTATGTCCAAAATCATATATAATCTCTTTGAGTCCCATGTTTGTCCATACATATTTGGTTATGACGCTGCACAACTGAATCCGAAAACACAAACGGATTATCAAACATAAAAGAGTCAAGAACATTTTTAGAATTCTTAAAAGACCGTGGAGCTCTTGTATCCCCTGACAAGGCAAAGGAATGTTTAACAGTACCTGGTGCCGCTGTATTCCCGACAACTGAATAGGTACATTTCGGTACTGTCCTTTTCGGTTTCGCGCAGGAAATCAAATAAATGTCCTCCGTACTGCTGCCATGATCGATATCCCTGGGAGTACTGAAACTTTTCACCCAACCGATAGCTGCAACCGTACCATTAGAGGCCCCTTTATTCTCTGGCATAGTACTACGTATAGATTCCACTCCATGGTTCCTTCCTGCTGTAGGAGACTTACGTACATCACCTGATGGCAAGGTCTCTGTTGATAGGTTCCTTAAATCAGCTGTGTTCCCTGGTTGACTACACAGCTCAATCAACCTCGTTAATCCACCCTTAATAATAGACATTTCAGACTGGAGCTTAAGAAATTCATCTTTTCTTACTGGTGAAAATATAGATGGAAGCTCCTCCAGTGAATTCATGGTGAACAATGACTAAGTAATAATCCAAACGAACTCGAGTCCAACAATAAACAACTCAAATACACGAGTTCACAAGAATCCACTGGATGGTTGAAATAACGAGAAAAGGACTATAAAAATATTATTTATTCTATAAAAAAATAATAAAAAACAGTTGGTTTAGCGCTTTCATCTAAAATAACTTAGACTTCTTCAGAACACCATATACATGTATCCAATCGTTTATATACACCTTTTAAAAATTAATGCACCAATCAAATCAATGTCTCCTCAAGCAAGTAAAAGTCTGTGAGTTCAATTTCAAAATACAAGTATACCTAATACATAACAGCAAATGCAATGCCTGATACATTTGACACATCAAATGTAAATAAATACCTCTCAGTATATTACCTCCTTACTATACATCATACCTTAGTCTGTAATATAGGTTTTATGGAAATGTATTCATTAATACCCGGTGGAGAGGTGGCATTCAATGAAATCTGCCATCTAACTTCTTTCTCCCCCAATGTATACTTAATACTCCCACCTCGATGTGACACATTCACCAACTCCAGTATTGCAAACTTAAAGGTACTACATCCTGTACTATCCCTCACATGTCTAAATAGGGCATCTCTTTTCCTGATCGCATACAAATGTTCATATATCCGGTCCTTAAATCTTCTCCCTGTTTGTCCTACATAAAAACTAGGACATGATGTGCACAGGGCAAGATCTATAACATTCTTAGTATTACAGTTGCCACGACAAAAATGTATAACATTTTTGCCATAATTATGTAACTGTAAATTATTATCCTCCATAATTGCCCCACATTGGTTGCAATGACCACACTTTTTAGTACCAGTCTGTTGTCCTTTTATACTGGATACATTTCTTTCGAATTTCCTCTTAAGATTATAACCTACACTGTTGACAAATCTAGGCTCTTGTCCAACAATAGAAGATATAACGTCATCACCCCTTAGGATATTCCAGTTTCTCTTAATAATATTCTTTATATCCTCAGTATAACTATTAAAGGGTAAAATACATGCCATATGATAATCATTTTCCTCTCCGTGAGTATTAATTTTTTCAGTATTACCTATACCCACACCTAATAACGGTTTAAATTTGGTTCCCCACATTTTACTAACATAATCTATGGCGTCTTCAATCACATAATCTGGATAGCCCCTTTGTCTAAACATGGTTCCTATTGTGTTCAATTCTAACAACATCTCATTGTACTCAGAAGTACAGAAGCTAAACCAAGCTAAACCAACTGTTTTTTATTATTTTTTATAGAATAAATAATATTTTTGTAGTCCTTTTCTCGTTATTTCAACCATCCAGTGGATTCTTGTGAACTCGTGTATTTGAGCTGTTTATTGTTGGAATCGAGTTCGATTGGATTATTACTTAGTCAAACCTTCAACTTGATAAAACATTAAAAAATTGTAAAGGGACAAGCCTGCACCCTTATGTAAGGTGGACTGTATCAACTCCATGATCACACAGCTGCAGAGAACAAAGAAACTTGTAAGAAAAAGAAACAGCCACTGTGGGTGCACACATAGAAACCACACTGCCAGTGATTTCCTATTAGGAACAGTAATCAGGGAGGAGAGATTCATTTAAATGAACTTAACCAGTAGGAACCATACAATGTTTACTATTGATAACTAATAGGGAAGCTGTGCAGGTATCAATAACTAAGTAGTCCAATAATTTTTGTGCACCTAACACCCCTGCCAGTGCAAAGATTTATATACATGCCATGCATATAATGTGTTTGCTCATAATGTGACCCCTCTCAACAGTAGGTGTGGCTTGGCACTTCCTCTTTTGAACCTAATGCTGGATGTAGGAATTCTTTTTTTTAAGAAATGTTTTTATTAATTTAATATATTTACAATATATTTGCAGAAAGAAACAAATTCAACATCATATAATGTTAAAGAATATTAAGAATATATTGAATCACCAAGATTATCTTTACACATTAAGAGTCTTTGTATTTCCATGGCAACATTTCAAGGCTATCTGAACTGCTAAAAGTCTTAGTATGATTTATAGATCTTGTTCTTATCACTTCTTTTTCAGTTTTGCATGGTATTGCTGTTAAATTTAAACATTCTTTGAATGTGGGAACTGAATTTGATTTCCAAATTTTTGTAATAACTTTCCTGGCTACTTCCAGGAGACTCCAAGACAGTTTTTGTTGTTTTACAGATAATGGACATGGAACATCCATTAGTATCATTGGTCTAGTTAAAGAACAATTATCAGACCATAACCCATTAAAAAACATACTTATTTCTCCCCAATCCACAAATGTGTGTTCAGTCAGATTTTACATTTTGCTTCATCTCCAACAGACTGAAGAAGTCATTTTACTAAACTTAGAGATTTTATATGGAGTAAAAAACATTCTATATAAATATTTCCACATAAAAACTTTCCAGTATAAACTTGAAGAAGTTTGACTAACTGATGTAAGCAACAAAGTTTTGTTCTTACCATCTGTTGAGTCACTCAATCCACTACTATCTAAAAAGTTTGTGAATTTATTATTATTATTATTATTAGTAGTAGTAGTAGTAGTAGTGTTTACAATTAACTTATATAACTTGGACAAGCTTCCTTTGTAGGTCAATTTGCCCTCAATGATAGCATTCATATATTCATATAATGGAGGAATAGTTTTCTATTCCTCGTCACTAATATTATCTACAAATTCATTTAGTTTCTCACTGATGGATAATATTAACCGGTTAACAGATGCATCCAACTTATAATCTTTCATTAGATATTCTGATGACTTAGCTTTTCCTTTTTCAAAACAATCAACCCATAATACTAATCCATTCCTTTTTAGTAAATTTATTTTAACATTGTTCTGAGTTTCCTTAAATCTAGAGGTATATCCAATGGAAACGCACAAAAAAAATCCATTTTGGTATTAACAGAGTTTTAAAAACATATTTCTTAAATGTTTTAAGAATTGATTTAATATAAAAGTCCAACCAAGAATACAAAATAAACTATTTGGACAGCTTTATTTTGTATTAATTGATTTAATATATTCAGAGTCTAAAGACTCTAAAATCTGCTCATGAAAGGGTTTCCACTGACTAGTGTAAGTTGAGTCTATCCAGTATATAATAGAGTTAAACTTTGCAGCAATAGAATAAGATTTTAGATGTGGGAAGCTAATGCCACCATACTCCCATAGTTTTATATGATTTGTATAAGCAATTCTCAGCTTTTTAGAATGCCATAAGAATGAAATTAACATTTTTTTCTATTTTCTTTAAAAGTCTTTTGTCTGGTATTAAAGCTATTGAATGAAATATGTATATACTATTGGGTAATATAATCATTTTAATAAGTAGTAACCTATTTTCAAAAGTAAAAAAAAAGCAATTACATTTTTTTTAAAAAGTAACACTTCTTCAATTATTTTTTCAAAATTATTATTAATAATCTTACTCAAGTCTTGATAGATTTTTATTCCTAATTATTTTAGTTTTTTTCTTTCCCAGTTATATTATTTATCCTTAAACTTACAATCTAATAATCGATTTAACACTAAACTTTCAGTTTTATTATTATTAAATTTCATCAGTGATACTTCTTGAAACTTTTCAATTTTCTCATCTATTTCTTCAATTGAATAATTCAAATTTGCTATAGTTAGTAAAATATCATCTGCAAAAAGCTGTATTTTAGATTGACAACCCTTGTTAATCGAGAATCTATCCATTTTACTGCTTCTTATACTATTAGCTAAGAGTCTGATAACTACTGCAAATAGTACAGGGGACAAGGGGCACCCTTGCTTTGTGCCTTTGTTTAAAGTGAATCCTTGAGAAATGTAAGATCCAATTTTAACATATGCTATGGATTATGTATAGTGGTTATTTAACATTTCATTAAATTGTTCTAGAAATGCAAATGCTTCAAAAGTTTTAAACAACTAGCTCCAGTGTACAGAATCAAAAGATCTCACAATATCTAAGTAAATTAGGACCACTTTCTTGTTCACTCCTTTTGTTAAATCTAAGATAGCTACTACTATTTTTATATTATCACATGCTAATCTATTCACTATAAATTCTGTTTGATTTTTATTAAATACATTTTTTACTATTTCTCTTAATCTTGTAGCAAAGATGGAAGTAAGTATTTTATATTCTACATGTAATAATGAAATAGATGTTTATGAAGCAACTAGCTTATTATCCTTCCATTGTTTAAGTAGAAGTGAGGGAGAAATTATTTTGTCACTCTGAATTATCCTGAAAACATCACTCAGTAATTTTAAAATATTTAATGGAAGCAGACTATATAACTCCATAATTAAACCATCTAACCCTAGAACTTTAACATTGTTCCCTTTTATGAAGCTTCTTTAACTTCTATTAGAGTAGTAAGATTATTCAACAGAGGTATTTGTTGGTCATTAAGTATATTAGTAACATTTTTCTTTAAATACTTGCCAATTTTATAATCATCGGGATTATTATTTGTATCTTTATCAATATCCTCATGGATTTTTTTTTACAAATATTAAGCATCTCCTCTATTGTCTGAAATAAGCTTGTTAGTGTGAGGAGTTCAGATATTATTGACTTGTGCTTTTTTGTTTAACGTCTTACTTCTATTAGCTAACCTATGTAGATTTTTTAAATCATTATATAACTGTGCAATTTTATTTTTTCTAAAGCTATCTCTACTTTATACATTAAAACTGTTTGACATGTTACCATTAGTTTTAATGGTGCCAGTATTATCTAAGTCATTTTGTTGTTCAGACCTCACTTTGTGTATTTCATCTTGTATTTCTAACAGCTCTTTATTCCACCCTTGCATTTTATTACTAGACCATTTTCCCAGTTTATCTTTAATATACATGTTGAAAGAGTCCCATAGTATGACTTTACTAACCTGACCATTATCATTCAAAGATAAAAAAAAAATCCTGATTTGTTCGTTAAAACAACTCTTAAATTCTTTTAACTTCACCATATATACTGGGATTCTAATGATAATCTAACATTTCCTTATATACATTAATATATTAATACTTTCTACATTATGATTAGACAAAGGATGAGGAATAGTTTTAAAATAATCTTTATTAAGTAAATCTGTAGAGGTGTAAATCCTATCAATTCTAGTTTGTGTCCATGTGCATATGAATAATGAGTGAAGAATAATGACTTATCTTCTGCTTTTACTATTAAATCAAGTAAATTATTATTACTTATCCATCTGTTTAGTGCTTTAGCTGATGCCAAAATTTTAGCTTTCTTTTGTTCACTTGTATCTTCTATAGTAGATATGCAGTTAAAATCCCCTGCTAGAATTAAAATACCATTCAAATGACTTTGCAGTAAGTTTAAGTGATCTTTATCCACTCTTGCACCTATTACAGAGATCCATTAACAAATAAGTAGTGCATAGAGTTTGCCTTCCATGCCCTTAGGCATTACCGCAGATTTTCCCCAAAATATAGTAGTTCCTCTCCTTTTATGTTAAAAGAAGTAGATGATAACATTTCATAAACTAAGTTATTTAAATATTGTATCTTTATCTATCAAATAAGGTTCTTACAAGAATATAATGTCTCCTCTATTTAATTTTGGATATCTCATTAATGATTTCCTCTTGTTGACATTATTTAATCCATGCATATTAATAGAATAAAAATATCCATATTATGTATTTAAAATATTTATTTTAAAAGATAATATAATACATTTATCCACCATTCCAAAGACATGGATCTGGAGCATTTCTCCCTAGGCCTCCACTGAAAATGGTCTCTGTCCCAGTTGGACTTTCCCAGTAAACACATTTTAAATATAAATATAAAAAATATAAATATTAATTTAATTTTATATAAAACTCTAATGTATTCCTCCAACACTATCTTAACACTCCACATTTTTTTCAATTCTGCCTTTCTATAAACTAAACTACTAAAACTCATAAATAAAAAAAAAACAAGTCTACAACTGCAATTGAATATATTGCTAATAAAACACAATCTACTGTGGATACCAACATTCCTAGTTTGCCTATCAAATAGAGAAACTACTATACTATCTCTCTGCCTACCAATACCTAATAATTCACCAAAAATTGTCCAAAAGCTACAATGACTTACAAACAAGCAATATTATATATAAGCTTAAAACAAGAAACTATTAATTTAGTTATATATTTTGCCATTTAAAACTATTTCCCATTATTTTTTAAACAAGAAACATTTTTATTAAATTGCCATGTATGACATAAGCCATGCTACATTTATATAAATGATAACAAACCATAGCAACACAATCTCAGTTGCAAACATTATACATTCCAAACTGTACAATACAGCTGTAGCTGCAAACATTATACATCATTTTTAACATATGCAGTCATTGTTAGTCAACCATTATGTAGCTCATTTAAATCCCGCCTTCTTTTAAACCTTTTTCCTCCTGTGCATGTATTGATCCCACAGTTCCCATTTTTTCCTATGTAATTTGCTCCTATCTTTTTCTAAAGATCCCAGTTCCAGTTATTTTAACTCTGTTACTATCTTCACTATTTCTAATAAAGTTGGTTTAGACTTTAATTTCCATTTTCTAGTAATTGCTTTTTTGGCAGCCATCATAATTAGACTCACAAAGGCCTTACTGTGCCTAGGCAGGTCCAAGTTTATATCATAGCTCAAACAAATCATTCCCTAGTCACTTCTACTTGCTCACCCAGCATCTCTGACAGAGCAGTCTGCGGGGAATCTGTAATGTCTACCAACTCATTATGGCACCAGAAAATATGTTCCCAGTTACCTCTTTCTGCCCCAAAATACCTCCAACATTTACTGTCTATTTGAAGAAAAATTCTTTGAAGTCTACTTGGGGTATAAAAATACTTGTGTAAGCACTTCCAGGCAAAGATCCAAAATCTTCTAGATGTTGTTATATATTTGTGAGACATAGATATATCCCCATTGTTTCTTTGTAAATTGTTTATCTAATGTCTCTTCCCAATCCTTTGTAACCTCCTCTGATTGACTGCTATATTTATTGTGCAATATTTTATATGCTCTACTAATTATTCCTTTCTCAATGGCACCTTCTGTTTTAGATTCTACTAAAAACTCTACCAGTGCTGGTCTTTCATTTAGGATGCCCCTATTTCTTTCTCTTTACCTGTACTCTGATATCAATCCCTGATATGGAAGGCAATCTTTAGCCTACAGTCCAAATAAGTTCTTGGCATCTTTCCATTCTATAACCTTTCCCTCTCTAGTTATTTGCTCCCAGTACTTTGGTTCCTTTGCTGGTTTTCTCCACTATATCCCTGCCCCCTCTTGCCTATTGTCTGTATCCCTAATTGCGGTCATTCCTATTGGCAGAATATCCTTTCTTCATTCCTGTGTTGGCTTTGTTCTTAGAAGACCTTCTGCTATTTTATGAATATAATATTCGGTATGATTACTGGTCTCCTTAAAGGTCTGCATCCAAAATCCCAGTCTCTCTCTGTTACTTGAGCTTTCCCCTGTTTCATCATCACCTCTTTCCACTTTGAATTATAGTTTCCTACTTGTGTTATGTATAGGAGCTTTAACTGTGTTGATCTGGAATACCCCTTCAATTTGGGTAATCCCAATCTGCCCTGTTCTATTGGAAGAATAAGCTTATCCCACTTGACTCTTGCTGTGTTCCCTTCCCAGTTAAAATCCTTCAGCTCTTTATTAATTTCTATCCATAACTTCTCCTCTGGTTGATAAAAATATGCCTGACCAGTGTATAAGACTAAAGGACTAAACATTTTAACTGCTTGTATCTTACCATCGATATCCATATAACAGAGCTTCCATTTTCTCAGTTTTTGTACTATCTTTTGTTTAGTGTCTTCCCACATATCCTTAGCTGCCACACCAGTATCATTTTTAATCCATGCTCCTAAATACTTCATTTTATCATGTCCACCTAAATATGGATATTGCTGAACCAGTTTATATGTGGGTACATAATTTACCGCTATTGCTTTTGTTTTTGCTCAATTAATTTTGTATCTCAAAAAGGTTTGAAACTGTCTCACTATGTTCCACAACACTGTAATTTCTCCTTCTGGTTTTGTCAGGTATAAAATAATGTCATCTGCAAATACAGCCAGCTTTTCTTGACTACCATGCCAATTATATCCTTGAATTTCTGAGTCTCTTATTTTCTTTGCCAGTGGTTCTAAATGTAATACAGATAACAAAGGGGAGAGAGGACACCCATACCTGGTTCCACTGCTCAAGCAGAGATTATCAGAGTGGACTCCACCCACTTTCATTTTGCCTCAGATCCTTCATATATCCTCCTAATCAACCTTATAATGTTATCAGAGAATGCAAATTCTTCCATTGCTGTGCTCATAAAGTTACAGCTTTCTCTGTCAAATGTTTCCTCTGCATCAAGACCCACCAGCAACAGTGTTATTTTCTTACATTCTGCTTCCCTCTGGATCATCACTGTTCTGTTTATGTTGTCTAATGTTTGTTCCCATCCACAAAACCACAATGATCCATATCTATCAGTTTTGGCATCACTTTTGCCATTTGTTTAGCCATTATAGACATAAACACTTTATTACCATGATTTAGTATTAAATTAGCCTGTATGAAGCTGGATCTGATGGATCTTTACCCTCTTTTGGTAGTACAGGTATTATCGCTTTTTTCTAAGATGTTGGTACTTCTCCTCCTCTTAAAATATTGTTAAACAAAACCTTCCAGATCTTCATCATTTTTCCCTCCTAGCTTTCAAACTTTCACAGGAAGTAACATAGGTAATTTATTCTTCAAGGCAGCAGACACTGAATTTGTAGATGAAACACCAAAATATAAAGTTGTTTGCTAGCAGCAACCTCTTCATTAGTTACAGATGTCTTATGTGTAATTATTCAGATGACTTTTACTTCTGCAGAGACTGTGCATATTGACTGATGTATAAGCAAAGAGTTCTATGATTATTTACTAATTGAAACACCACTGATACCTGTTATTAAGGGCTTACTCAAGATCCACAAAACATCAGTCAATCCTATAGTATCAGTTCAGGGTTGGTTGACTGAACCCATGTCTATATACGTAGAGAAAATGTTAAAACCTATTGTAGAGAAGGCAACTACTATCTTAAGAGATACAAAACATTTTTTAGAATCTCTTTATGTTTATAATGAATGCAAACCCATCTCTCAGGATAGTCACTTTGTAATGCTTGATGTATGTTCTATTTTTACTTCAATCCCTAATCAGATAGGGATAGGTTTTGTAAAAGAATACTTACTAGCCAATTCTAGCTACTCTATGATTCATATTAACATATTCTGTATGTTTATAGAGGTGATATTAGAGAACAATGTTTTTGCCCTTGATGGTACCTACTATGCACAGAAGACTGGGTTGCTATGGCCACATCTTGTGCCAACTCTTATGCCAATCTAGTGATGGCAGAATGGGAGACCAACTATGCCCTAGATAGTAAAGTTTATAGGAACAATATTTGCTTCTATAAATGTTTCGTGGATGATATATTTGTTATATGAAAGGGTAATGAACAAAGTTTAAATTCGTTTTTACAATATATTGTTGCCACAACTACTTTCTTGAAATTTACATTACAAGCTTCCCTACTTAAAATTAGTTTTTTAGATCTAACCGTTAGGAAGACAGATAGGTGGATTTGCATGTACATTTATAAGAAACTTTGTTGGAGAAACAATTTGCTAGATAGATCTAGTATGCACCCTACATATATTTTTAAGAACATTCTAAAAGGGCAAACTCTTCAGCTTTCATGCCTAACCAATGATGAATGATGACGTTTTAGCAATTCACTCTAAGCATGTAGTTAATAACTTTATGAGTAGAGACTACAATATTAGAGACTGTGAATGGAATCTACAATTAATAGCTGCAGAGAGGAAAAACAAAACAAGACCTTATTTTGCCAACAGAACTGAAACCTTCAGCTCAGAGGTTTGTTCCAGTTGTTCCAATGAATGTAGACTGGTTTTGTCTTTCACTTATGGCAACAAAAAAATTTTAAATATAATTAATAGGAATTGGCATATTTTGTCGACAGATGATATTCACAAGATAGTAGGTTCACATCCCAGGACTATATATAGAAATTGTAAATCTGTTAACTGAAGGATTTGCTATAGGAACAATGAGTCTAGACACTTAGTATCTACACACAGACAAGGAACATTTAGTTGTGGACACTGTATTGTATGTAGATATATGGCTAATAGTAATTTGTTTATATGTCCTACTGCCACCAAGGAATATAGATTTTCACATTATGTGGACTGTTCAACATCTGATTTGGTTTACCCTAGCTTATTGTAGTCCCTGCCCTAGATTTTATGTAGGTAAAACTAACAGGACCCTCAGGGAAAGGGTCACAAAACATATCTGTAAGATCAATGCCAGAGATGTTTCTATAGCTACATCCAAGCATGTTACACAGACAGGCCCACATCATACATTTAAATTCATAGTGCTTGAAATGATTATGCAAATTGTTGAATGGGAGCTCTGAGGAACAAAATAGAAATGCTTGAACAAAAGTGGATTATAAATTTGCAAGCCGAGAAATATTTTGACCTCAATGATGCTGTGTCCTTGAAACCTTTCTTAAACGGCAGACCTTTGACACATAAGATATTTGGTGATATATTTTTGTATTTTGATTTATTTAGTCTTGATTCAGTTCAAAATTCTTATTGCATTTATAGGTTCATAGGTTCATAGGTAGGTACTAGGCTATCGGCCCTAGGGCCTATACAAGCCTAGCCAAAAAGGTACCCTGGCTTTTGCCACCCAAGAAAATTATTTTCCTGTGCCCCTGTCGAGCAGAGCCACAGAGGTGATCCCTGGGATGAATTTCCTATTTCCCATCCAATCATTAAAAATTTTCTTGAAGAGTGCTAATGAGGAGCTTTGTTTGATATAGATAAGTAGTTTATTCCAGACTATGGGAAGTCTCTGGGACAGGAATCTATCCCTCCAGCATGTTCTGTTTATTGGGGTTACAAGGTTTAGGTCCCTAGAGCATGTAGCTTAGAGGGATTGGGATTTCATTAAGTGGAGCATGTCCAACAGCTCTGGGTTTGACATAGCTTTGCATGTTAGGCAGAGATCGCCTCTGAATAGGCGATATGCAACGGAGTATAGCTGGAGTTTTTTGAGACGGCCTGCGTAGGTCACCTGTTTGAGGCTGGTAATCCTCTTTGTGAGGTATTTCAGTGGCCTTTCCAGTTGTTGTAGATGTCTTGTGAGGTACATACCAAAAGGGGCATTGTACTCTATAATGGGTCTAATGAGTGATGAGTAGAGGGGAACAATGACCCCTTTTTCTGGATGAGAAACCTTTTGTGATGAGGTGTGCCACATAGAAGGATTTCCTGACTACTGTGGTGATGTGATTATCAAAGGACTGTCCACCTGTGTCCCAAGGTCTCTTATCACACTTTCGGTGTTAAGTAGACTACCACCTATGTGGTAGCTCATGGGTACAGACTTTTTACCAAAGGGAATAACAATGCACTTTTTGGCATTGAGCTTGAGGCCATAGCTTTGACACCAGGCATCTGTCTCAGTGAGGCCCTTTTGTAGGATGTCCACATCGTTAGGAGTTTCAATTATGGCTCCTAGTTTGCAGTCATCTGTGAACTTCATTAGCCAAAAACCTTCTGTGTTAGCCTGTACTTTAGAAAAGTAGATACCAAACAGGAGAGGACCCAGGACTGAACCCTGTGGTACTCCATTTGTCACTGGTCTGAAGTCGGATTTGGAGTCTGCTACTTTCACAATGTGAGTTCTATCAGTAAGCCAGTTGGCAACCCATCTTGTGACATAGGGATTTATACCTAGTTTAGTGAGTTTATCTATAATTCCAGAGTAGGGGATGATGTCAAAAGCATTGGCGAGATCAAGATAGGCTGTATGAATCACCTTACTCTCGTCTATGGCTTTGGTGATTGCTTCAAAGAAGTCAATCAGGTTTAGGAGACATGATCTGCCTTTTACAAACGCAAACTGGGTGGGGTCCAGAGTTTGGAGATTACAAATGTCTTTGTTTATAAGTTCCATGATGATACGTTCCATGACCTTGCAGACCAGGCTCGTTAGGCTAATGGGGAGGTAGTTCCCGGGGTCCGTGGTGGCTCCCCCTTTGTGCAGTAGGATAACCATCGCTGTGCACCATTTAGTGGGCACAAAGCCTGAGGTGAGACTGTGATTGAACATGGTGCTTAGGTGGGGTGCCAGTTCATTCTGTAGTTCATGTAGAATGCAACCTGGGATGTTGTCAGGTCCTATGGATGCTGTGTTCTTGGCTTTGGAGAGTGTGTTTTTTACCTGTGCAGCCGTGATTACAGGAACTTTGCATTCTTCTGGTATAGGGATAGGCCCTTTAGGAGGTGGGGGGGGGGGGGTAAAGTTAGCACTGAACCTATCTGCCAGGATGTTGGCAATATCAGTTGGTTCTGTATATTTAGTGCCATTTTGCTGTAGCTCAGAGCAGATCTGAGTGTTGCCATTGAGATTCTTGACATAGATATAGAATGCTTTGTGGCTGTCTTTAGAATTAGTGGCGATTTCTTTTTCATAACTAGCTATGGAGGATTTTATGAGGGATCTCATCTTCTTACTGAGGCTGACCAGGGAGTTCTTCCAGTCATGGGATTTTACTCTTTTTTGCAACAGTTTCTTTCTTCTGTTGTAGAGTTTGTTTATGGCAGGGGACCACCAGACTGGCTTCCTTTTTTTGGAGGATAGCTTCTTGGTTCTGTTAAGGATAGCATGATCCATGCACTCGTCTAAGTGCTTTTAAAGTGCATTTGTGTAGGATTCAGCAGTCATACCTCTGTTGTCCATCTGCATGGGTGTCGTGAAGTTTGCCACTTCTGTCTTAAGAAGCGTGAAGTTGGCTTTGGAGAAATTTTTTATGGTGGTTTCCCTAATGGGGGATGGGGATGGGATGTGGATGTCTAGGCTGATTAGCTTGTGGTCGGATCTGACCAACGAGGATTTGACCTCTGGTGTGGAACAAGGGTCGCCCATGTTGGTAGTGACCAGGTCTAGGATATTGCTGCCCCTGGTGGGGGTGTGGATAAGTTGATCCAAGGTGTTGGAATTTATGAATTCCAGAAAACATTGAGGAAAAGAGTTGGTACATGAGTAGTTTTCCCAGTTAATGGTGGGGTAGTTGAAATCACCCATTATTAGGGTGTTGGGTTATACCCTAATATTTTTCAGTGCATTAAGAAATGAGGAGTGGGAATCCTGGGGCATGGTGGGGGATCTGTAGCAAGTTGCAGTTTGGATTGCGGTCTTGCCCAGAGTTAGTTGCACTTGGATAATCTCGGATGCATTATGCTGAGCAACTAGCCTGGAGGTGCAGATATCCTTAATGAATATGGACATGCCGCCACCTTTAGTGTTTCGGTCCAGGATAGGTGGCCGAAAGGTGTGGTATGAATTATAGTCTGGTAATGCAGGGGTGCTATCTGGAGTGTTGAACCAGGTCTCTGTTACTGCACAGATGTTGATGTTCTCCATTTTATGGAGTGCCTTAAGTGAATGCATTTTGAGGTTTAGACTTCTAGCATTGAGTAGCATTACCCTCAGATTTTGCTTGCTTGCACCTGTTATGGTGGTGAGTTTGTCATTTTAACCTTGCCTAAAAAAAGGCACTATAGGGGTGGCAAGAGCCTTAGCCAGTATCCGGAATCCCAAGGGTGACAGGTGCAGGCCATCTCTGGCAAAGCATTGTGGTCTGTCGATCATGTCATCCCAGGCGGACAGATTAGAAAGCCACCAGAAGCTTAGCCAATTGTTGAAGTCAATCATTTTGTCCTTGCACTGTGGTATCATTCTGGGTGATGGCAGGATGCTACTCAGGGCTAGGGTCATACCTGCCTGGGCTACAAGATCGGATAGCTAATGTTATACTATTGATATTTTTGTCATGAGTTGCATTATAATTTATAGCTGCACTTTATTTATGCGTGAATGGGCGTACCTTCGTTGAAGGTTGTGCATCAGGGCCGGCAACTCAGCATGTAAACATCTACTGCCAATCATTAGCAGACCGGAGTTCCGCTGTGGCGACCCCTAACCAGGAAAAGCCGAAAGACACAACAGCAACAACAACAACAACTTTATTTATTATGATGTATTTTGTGTTTGTAATCGGGTTGCTGTCCACTAACAATAATGATTTCACCTTAGAGTGAATTGTGCAGCCTCACGTTTCATGTGTTGCAGTTTTGCATTTCATTGGTTGCATTGCAATTTGTAGTTAAATATATTTGTTTGCTGTAACATATTTTGAGTTTGTGAATCGGGTTGCTATTGACCAACAATAGTGATTTACCCTAGAGTGAACTGCGCAGTCTCACATCTTATGACCTTTACATAGCTTAGAGACACTCATACTGTACCTTTGAGGTGTTTGATAGAGATTTTAAAAGGATTTGTATGTTTTGATGCCATTTATTGAAGGAATTGGAAGTAGGTAAGAATTAGTTTTATGAGTAACATATATTTCAGGTGTTACTAAACTTATGATTCAGGTCATTTATTGTGAAAAAAAAAAAATTTGCAAGTTAACAGCCTTGTGTCAGAGACTCATTTATGGAATTTATTAAAAAGCCTCTTGGATCATGCAGTTGACTAGTTATGCATTTGATATATATTATTATTCAGTATCTGAGAAAAGTGTTGCATATTGTTTAATATATAGTAGTGATTTTTACAGTGAGCACTTTAGTCCTTAAGAACGATGGTTACTCAGTTTTGTCTTACATATTAGATTTTTATGCATTAATACACTTTGATGGTTTTTATAGATCTTTTTGAAATTTGGATTGTAAAGATTTTTTATAATGTTTGATTATTTTTTCATTGCTGTTTACATGATCATTTGTGTTGTCAGTGCTGACATCTTGTTACAATGTAGCAGCTGATTGGTTGCATACATCCTTTTAAAATTTGTTGCATATAGGTTGTTTTAAAGTCTGAGGAAGTGTTCAGTAGAAACACAAAAGCGCTTATGTTTTTATTTTGTTCTAATAAAATAATTCTGTGATTTTTGTCATTGGTCATGGTTGTTGTCCACAGAAGTTTTAAGTTTACTTTTGGTATTTATGTTTTATCTCTCAGACACTTAAATGAGGAGTGTGTTTTTTATTCATTCAAATGTCTATCAGTGTGCTGTAAAATTTGAAATAAAAGTATTACATCCAAATAATCATTGTAGAAATAAAGCAAAAAACACTATACACACTGAGAGGTTTGAACAGTGTTTATGGCAACTGGGGCAAAATGGCCAAGTAATAGGACATTGTAATAGCTGCAGCGTGAGCTGTGTATGGGGGGGGCTGATCCATCACCCTGCTTAGGACACAATTTGACCATGTTCTGGCTCTGCATGTCCATATATATATATATATATATATATATATATATATATATATATATATATATAGATGTGTGTGTGTGGGGGGGGCATTTAACCACCATGTTTTAGAAGCAAGCAAGATTTCATGGAAAAAACTACAATGATACAGGGAGAATATGCAAACTCTATAAAGTGATCAGATGTCAAGACTGAACCCCAGGACTGTGAGTTATAGACCTTAACCACTGGGCTACATACCTCTGAACTGTACCAAATTTCTTGGTTTTTACCGGTTTTTGAGGTCCAAATAATGGGGTGCCATGATTCCCGAGTGGCACTCCTTAATTTCCGATTCCCCAGCTTTTTGTTTTTAAATTTTTTTTCCAGCTTTATTTAGAGTGAAATCATCATGTGGAGGTGTGCACAGTGACGTCAGTTCATGAGCAGCCTGTCAGAATTCAGCTGAGGGCTTACTCTGGGCCAGAGTGAGTTTAAGTTTTACAAGCCACAGATGTCTCTTGCTGTATTTATTTTGAGGAAGCAAAGCCTGCCCTGAACATTGATTTCCAGGTAAAGCACTTTAGTTGCTTGCTGCTATTAGATGTCCGTTGCTGGCTGTATATTTGTTACTGCATAGATGTCCATTGCTGCTGGCTGTTTATATTAGATGTCTGTTGCTGTGTGTGTGTGTGTGTGTGTGTGTGTGTGTGTGTGTGTGTGTGTGTGTGTGTGTGTGTGTGTGTGTGTGTGTGTGTGTGTGTGTGTGTTCATGTGTGTTCCATTGCTACTAGCTCTTTATAAAGTAGATGTCCATTGCTGCTAGCTCTTTATAAATTAGATGTCCATTGCTGCTGGCTCTTTATATATTAGAAGTCTGTTGCTGCATTTACCGTGTATGTGTGGTTTATTAATTATAAGATGTCTGTTGCTGCTGGCTCTTTACATATTAGATGGATTGTGTGTGTGGTTTATTAGATGTCTATTGCTGCTGGCTCTTTATATATTAGATGAATTGCTGCTTTATATATTAGATGGACTGTGTGTGTGGATTGCTGCTGGCTCTTTATATATTAGATGGCTTGTGTGTGTGTGGTTTATTAGATGTCCGTTGCTGCTGGCTT
Organism: Protopterus annectens; assembly: GCF_019279795.1. Classification (NCBI taxonomy): domain Eukaryota; kingdom Metazoa; phylum Chordata; order Ceratodontiformes; family Protopteridae; genus Protopterus; species Protopterus annectens. The sequence goes on from NC_056729.1 coordinate 821,929,533, forward strand.
TTTATATATATTAGATGGTGTGTGTGTGTGTGTGTGTGTGTGTGTGTGTGTGTGAAAAATGCTCTAGATAGAACTGCCTGGTGGTTAGGATTACTCAGGCTGAAACCCTGTACCATAGTTACAAGGAGCAAGAGTCTGAGTTCTCTACCTATCTACTCATATGGCTTGAAGATAAGTTTACATAGATCTGTTTGAAACCAATGTAAATGTAAACTATGCAGCTGAAATGCAAATGCAAAAAAAAAATCAGTAATTAAAGTCAGCACTATTGTGAAACCCACATAATAACATGCCACTTCATTCAACAGGACCACCACTATGGACTTTATGAGTCTGACTAATTCAAAGAAAATGATGTTTTATTTTGATGAAGTGTCAGCTACCTTTTAGCCTAAATGATATCATCAGATTGCCCTGCAATCATCACAAGAACAGCATACTAGGTGATATATTTCAGAGAGAAGATAGCTATTCATTAATATTTCATGTTTGCATATGAAGTAGTACAATTTCATATATCTAATTCGTAAATGTTTAATTATCAGTGAGGAATTTATTTAGCTGCATTCCTTTGCATTTGTGTATATTTTTTATTTTGGTAATGCAAGCATTAGTCCTTTTTTCAGAGTTTACCTTGATACACTCTGGAATGGGATTGTCTCTTCTGTTTTCCCTTGGGCATGTTTGCTTGTTATATATGTTATTCCATTGTATCACTTCATATTTTTTATAACTCAATCTGATGTCACATGTGGGATCCATCCAACCTTCTTTTTATGTGAGTTCCAGAACAGCAGCATGATCCACTTTTGGTTGAAGGAGTTATATCTCTCAACTGTACACATTTTCCCATAATGTCTGGAATGTGTTTTGCCATACTTTTAGTCTGTTTCGCTTAAAATTTGGATGGTGCAGTGGTAGTGTTGTTGCCTCACAGCAAGAGGTTCTCTGGTTTGATTCTTGGCTGAAGTGCCTTCTTTGTGGAGTCTGCATGATGTCCTCCCGGTGTTTGTGTGGGTTTCCTCTGGATGCTCCAGCTTCCTCCCACAATACAAAGATATGTGTCTGAAGCACTAAATCAGTAAATAATGATAACCATTTAAGTTTGTCTTCCTATCTTTTAGGAAACACATGGTAACACAACATTTTATTCTAGCAACTTTCTAAGATTATACAAGCAATGTTTAAAATGTGTCCCCGGTTTTGGGCCTTTGTCCCACCCAATACATTTTGGCTTTTTCCTGATTTCTTGTGCTGCACAGTTCTTCAGGGAAAGAGAAGTTTAGTGCTGCTTATGCAAAGTCTGCTTGCATTGTTAGTAGTACAACAGGTAGTATATTTGCTTTAGCTGCAGAAGGCTGTGGGTTCTACTCCCACAGCCTGTAGATGGATTGCTGATACTGTACTGTGTTATACTTTTAAAGGGGGTGGACGCTACAGTCCTAAGAATGTCCTCCCTTGGCAGAGATACCTATTAACTATGAACCTATCATCCATTCCCTATTGAAATATTACTAGCTTATCATTCATTAATGTAACATAGACAATTTTTTCTTCAAGGGCAACAGGCACTTACTTCTAGGCAAATTAAATAGAAAGTTGTTTGCTAGCAGCAACCTAGTTACAGATCTCTTTAACATGGAATTTAGTTGACTTTTACTTCTGCAGAGATTGTGCATATTTACTGATACTAGTGGAATGTAGAAGTTTGAGTAGACTTTTATGATGGAAATGTTCTGAATTGGGCAGTTTTGTCATTATTGGTTCTTGCATTTTGTTTCATTGGTTACTAAAGAAATGTTCAAACAAATTTAAAATGTGCTCTAACAAGTGTGCTATATTATACACATAATTAGTTTAATAAAGTCAGGAAGGTGTATCAAAGAACACATGTATGTTTCTTGTTTTGTGTGCAAGGGGCCTATGATTTGAAAACAGCCCAAAGGTAATCTTTATCTGCCACTGGCCAGATGCATTTTTCTTTGGATGTGGGTTTCAATGCTGTTTCAATGAATGTGAGTTTCAAGGGTAGAGAAGTTTTAATGCTAAGTCTATTTTCATTGTGAGACTGTATTGCTTTGTTTAGCAGATGTATATTAGTGTTGGTGCTATAAAATGGAAAATTAACTCCAAATAATCATTGTAGAAGTAAATCAGTATGCACATTAGTGTTTATGGTAAATGCAGCGAAATAGCCAGGTATTGGGCCATTGGAATGGCTGCAGGGGGACTCTGGGGCCATATTTTGGTTGTCTGTTCTTCAGTTTGCATTTAAAAGTTGGTATCCTACAATTCCATTCCAGTGGATGGGGTTACATAATTATGTATACAACTTTTATGTTAATCAGCATATAGATTTGTACCTATTTTTCTTCGGCTTTGTCCAGAGTTTTGATATTTCCAGGTTGAGAGGTATGCTGGGCTATCATGCTGCCTCAATTAATAAATACAAATATTATTGAAATCATTTGCATGATTGAAACACTGTATTTCTTGGGGAAAGGTCAGTGGACTAGAGATGTGACTATAAATATTACTATAGAGCAACATTCCGTAGTGATATTTACCATGTCTCTGTGTTCTGTACAGAATTTATTTATGGAGAGTAATTTAATATTTCTTTTATTTTATTTTAGGCATGAACAATCCTGCTATGACCATTGAAAATGAAACCTAGTTATTAACAAGTAAGCAACTAAAAAGCTGGAATATGTTTGTTAGTAAGTAATTTCTTCTTGTGCTTCATATGCATATTTTACTAAAAAGGACCTTGCTAGTGTATTGTAAATGTAATAAGGTGGTTATAATCAGTCTGCTTAGAGTACTTCTTCAGTATTCATCTGATGCATATATGTATAGAAGCCATAATGCTCTGGAGGAAATGGGTATTGCCACTATACAAGCACACCTTTCTTCTGAAATATTAAGATGAATGCTCATTGCTGGATCAAATTTTGCATGTGGCAGAATATGGCACCCCCTTGTAACACTGTGGTTTAATACTGGGATGTCTCCATGAAGTAAAACAGGAATTCAACTGTCTGTCACAGAAATCTTACATAAGAATGAGTAAGACACTGTATGACATGGTACAAGGAAAAAACACAATGCTAGTTTACAGTTTGTTGTACAGAACTTATATCATAACCCTTATTCAAATACAATCTAACAAACATGATGCTAATATTTCAATGGTTTTACAACAGCCATCTTAATTTAGAGTCAATAATCCAACATGAGGCCAACCCTGTAGCACAGAAGGCTAGATTCTGACTAGAGTGTCAATGAACTGGATTTGAATGGTGTTCTGGGCAATGGAAAAGCTGGCGTTTGAGGAGTAGGAGTGAGCAACCAATGCTGACTCATCCATTCTGGGGGAGGGGTTGGTATGAATCATGCTCCAGGGGTGGTACCTGTAGTATATGTAAACACATGTAAGATTGGCAGAACACAGAGAAAAGGCCTGCCAATGAGACCACTGCTGCCTAGTCTGGTACAGCAACCACAAGGAAGCATGCACCTGCTCAGGGTACTGAAAAGAGCAGACATTGCTCCATGGCTGCCAGACAAGAGGAGAAAGAGTGGGGATAGAACCTAAAAATTCAAACCAGCTGCATATGATGGCATACTAGCACCATGTTCTTGCCTCAGCTGGTTGGATATAAGATGAAGTTATTTAAATGTATTTTCTTGGAGAAAAGGACCTCCCCATGAGGTGAACTGGGGTGCTAACTACATATTGGGTGGGAGAAGGAATGAGTTTGTAAAGTGTGAGGTGAGGCTTGATGATTAAAAGCTGATAAGGGATGGGCACACAATTATACAATGCTCAGGCAGCATATGCCTAAAAGGGTAGGCACACACCAGGCACATGTGCACACAGTTATACAATGCTCAGGCAGCATATGCCTAAAAGGGTAGGCACACACCAGGCACATGTGCATAATTTGATGTTTCGTCTCCAAAGGATTTTTTGCATCAATATGGTACACAACCGTGCAACATATGTACAGATAGAATCTGGCAAAGCATAGACTTGGACATCCTCACTGGAGCAGCCAGTCAGAGCATGCAGTAGTTCCTCATGAGTCCTTTGTACTGGAATAATAAGTTAATTTTTAGAAGTTAATTATTCCCAAAAGATTATTTTAGGTGTGATATCAGTAATGTACATGATTTCATCACAGCTATGCAGCATCTATCCTCCTTACTGAACTTGTACATTCTTATAACTTGACTTCTTAATTTACTAGCCACTGCTTGAATTTGTGCTTTTCAGTGCTCATTAACTATGCGGTTCAGATCTGATCTGAGTTTAAGAAGTCTGAGGCACTAGATAAAAAAGCTGAATTATTAGAAACATTAAAAATGCATCTACCCAATTTGGCCTTATTAGATACTGGGGATCTCACCATTAAGGAAGGGTAACCCACACCCTACCAAATCATCTAGCAATATAGATGCTGCCTGACTCAACATGTCTTCGTCGAGTATCTGTTCTCATTTAGTCATGTAGAAAGTGATTGCTCACGTAAATATAACAGATCCCAAAGCATGTATCATAAAGAGTAGAGGCTTTTACTAATGATTTCTGAGCAAAAACAAATGTCACGTGTTTCATCTTATTACATACAACAAACTTACATTTGATCTATATTTGTAATCAAAATGAAAAACACAAAATACAAGCATAAACATAACTTTCATATCAATAAACTTCACCTTATGGTGAATATGTCCCTACATTATGTTGCATTTTTCTTAGTTTTCCCATTTCATTCCACAGTTTGCTGTACAGAAAGTGTTCACACATATCCCCCCATATATACTGTAAACGGTTTACGTTCAAAATGTCAAATGCCATAATGTCTAATGTTCATTTGGCTGAAAAATAACATCTAAACCCAAAACGTTGAATGATCAAAATGTCTAAAATCATTTAATTGAAAAAGCAATGAGGTCACCTTTACTATTTTGCAGGCCTGCACCACCACACCCCCTACTTAAATATACCAACTCCGATATCACACTACAGTGCTGAAATGGGCAAATTCGATATTTTCAACATTGTGACTTTAGACTAATTTTATTTCAACATTTTGATCATTCAATATAGTGCATTCAACCACTTCATTTTCAACCATTTAGCATTCACCATTTTGAAGGTAAACCGCTGTAAACAACCCATAATTTATCATTCTTCTCATTCATCGCATTCTTGCCACTATAGCAGACATAAATTATATTGCCCATTTGTATTTTGTAAACTTTCTGTCATGAGTTTATTCCTAATTTTTTTTCAAAACCGCTATATTCTCTTACATTTTAGAAATATGTGTTGTATCATTTTATATACTTTACTACTTTACTACAACCAGTGGCATCACATACTGTTTCTTTTTCTGCTTTTTACTAGGTAATCATATATTTATAACTATATATATAACTGTATATATAACTCTCTCTCTCTCTCTCTATATATATATATATATATATTTATAACTATATATATAACTGTATATATAACTATATATATACCTTTTTAAACACTCATTTAAAATCTGAAATGTTACAGTCTCACTGTATTTTGCCCATTCTTACTACTGTAGATATTTTCTTCCTGTTTCCCAACTTCCAAATATATTGCTTTAGAAAGTAAACATGTCTTTATCATATAAACATCTTCCCTGTAAGTTATTCAAATGTGTTCCATCTTTTTCTTACTAATTTATTTTTTATTTATTTATTTTTGCATTTGATTACCGGGAAAGTCTGACTGGACAGAATGTCTATTTTCAGCAGAGGCCTGGGGAAAAAAGCTCCACATAGAACAAAAGATTATAATTAAAAAACAGCTGTATTATGTTGTCATTTTTTATTCATTTCATCTTTTCTCATAATATCATCCCTAGTATTTGAAATAATTCTGGTTTCTTTTTCTCCCATCTATTTCTCCATATTATCTAAACCCCATACTCTTATCTATGCTTATTTATATTCCTGTATTTCCCAACCAGTTTACTTAATTATGTTTGTTTCTCCTTTTTGTTTGTCATTACTGTGATGTTATATGCATATGACAACACTAATGGATAGTTAACCTCTCTAATATCATTCAAACTATACTTTTTCAAATTTCTTTTCACTTCCTTTACCACTTTATCCATACATAATGCAAAAAGCCAAGTACTCAGAGGGTATTCTTCCTTTATTCCTTTATGAATCTTGGCATTCTTATATATGTGACCATTAATCATTGTGTTACATTTTGGAGGTGTCATGTATTTCTCTACACCATTGTCAAAGGTTTTCTCTTTATCCGTATTCATATAGTATGTTCATGCAAGGTTTTATGCTGTATCTGTACCAAATCATTAGTTTTGTTTCATGATTTTGATTATATATGATGCCTGCCTTATTAAGCCGTAAATATTCTTTTATGTCCTTGTTCTTCCCTACATTATCTGTTTCTTCTTGACATTCTTCATCAACACTTTATTTAGTCTACTGGATTTAAGTAATTATTATTTTATATTCATTGCTTGTGATATATTTTTTAATTTATTTATTTTGTTTATCTTTTGTTGATTGGGTTAGTCCCACTAGGTTAGTAGATAGTAGTCTCTTTTTAGGGAAGACCTGAAGTGGTATTTATATTACTAGAAGACATTTGGCCAGGGCATTGGGGAACCTCTCCTACTCTTTTTGATAGGTGCCATGGGATATTTTACATCAACCTGAGCTACCACCAACTCAAGCGTATTTGGACTTTGGTTTTACAGCTCACCCTGAGGACAAAACATTTGTAATTCTTCAAATATCTCTTACCCATTTCTGAGCCTTTGTCATACCATACTTTTGTTTATACTTGTTTGCTTTTTTTAAACAATTTTATTAAAATATCAGTTAAGACATATGCAAATATGCATTAAAAGAGAGAGAAAAAAACATATTAACATTTTTCCCATTACTCAGGAGGAGGAGGACTAAAGTTTAAGGGAAGGCAGGAACTGAGTGATTTATGTAATGTTGGACTGAAATATGTTTGTTATAAACAAAGTGAAGATGTAATGTATAATGTGTGCACATAGATTCATAGATTCATAGGCTATTACTAGGCTAATGACCCAAGGGGCCTTTCTAAGTCTTGCCAGATTTTCATGAAAGAATAGTGATGTCCTGTATCCAAATAGGACATTGAAGGCCCGGCATTTATAAGCTACCTCTGTCCATAAGGGATATGGGTGCCAGGGCTGGTGCAAATTTACCATTCCTCATCCACAGGACAAGTAGATGAGCTAAAATATCCCTTCAACTCAGGCAATCCTAAATCACTTTGCTCTATTGGGTAGATCAACTGATCCCACTTAACATGTGGCCTCTTTCTTTCCCAGATAAATTCCTTCAGCTCTTTATTGTTATTTCCTCTGTTTGGTAACAATATGCTCAACCCTTATATAAAACTAAAGGGACTAAAAACATTTTCACTGCTTTTATTTTACTATTTATATCAATAAATAAGTGCTTCCAGTTTCTCCATTTTTGTATTATACTTTATTTAGTTTCTTCCCACATATATTTAACTGCCATAACAGAACCCTTTTTAATTGATGCTCCTTAATATTCATCTTATCATGTTCCCATAAATATGGGTCTTGCTGAAACAATCATGAGTGGGTACATAATTTACAAATATAGCCTTTGTTTTATCTTCCTTAATTTTACATTATGAAAACACTTGAAACTGTCTCAAAATATTCCACAACACTGATATGTCCTTTTCTGGATTTATCAGGTACAAAGTAATATCATCTGCAAATAAAGCCAACTTTTCTTGATTACCATACCAATTGTATCCTTGAATCTCTGAGTTCGTTATTTTCTTTGCCAAAGGCTAAATATAAATCAAATAACAAAGGGGAAAGAAAACACCCCTGTCAGGATCCTGTGTTCAAACGCAACTTATCATATCCTGGAATAATGAGTCCAGTACTTCCAGTTCTTTAGAAGGTGAACCTGAGCTCATATCCAAGCAAACGTTCACTTTTCCTCAGATGGCTGCTAGATTTAATGATGTTTTTGCTTAGGAGCTTCAAATGTATACTTCAAAAGTCTTTCTTCACACTCTCTTACTGTTTTCCTGTGGTGTTTAATAGACACAATAAAAAAGGATGATGTTCCTGCTAGAAGGCAAGATTCTGACTTATCAAGGCATTTTCCTGGATTTCTATCTTTAAACATGGCCTTGGCAAGAGAGTTCCTCAAAATTCTAGGTCTCATGGCATCAGTGATCTTCATAATAGCACTGGCTGTACTACACATGAGAAAAACTCAATTGTACTTAAAGAATTATTGGACCCAGCACCTTCATCCCTTGGATTTCCAGGTACCAGTACTGGGATTTGTGAAACAGGACCTACAATGGTGGCGGGATCAACTTTCTATGAATCCAGGAGGACTCACTTTCTCTCTTCAGAACCCAATCCAATCTGTCCAGAGGGACTCTTCAGATTTTGAGTGGGGAGCAGTGTCCATGAGAATTCAAGTGCAAGGCTTGTGACATCCTCAGGACATGCCAAAGCACATAAACATAAAAGATATGTTGGCAGTGATTCATTCCTTAAGAATTCTTCACCACTTATGACCTCTCAGTCCTCTTCTAGTGTTCACAGACAACACTACTGTGATGTGGTACATGAACAAGCAAGGGGGTACAAGGTAATACCCTATTTGCTGGTTGGAAATGATGGCCTGGGAGATGGCTTTACAGTATTCTCTGACTCTTCAGACCTCATACATTTCATCACAGCAAAACACAGTGGCAGACAGACTAAGCAGATTCTGGACAGACCCTCATGAGTGAAAGCGCCATGCAGAGGTCTTCCAGTTCTTGATCCAGATGTGGGGAATATCTCAAGTAGATTTGTTCACCTCCTTTCAAAACAGACAGTTGAAAAAATTCTGTTCAAGACATCCTTGCAGCCATCCTTGGAAGACATATGCTATATAATTCCCATAGTCGGGAATGCTCCTGTATGCATTTCCACCCTTCCCAATGATCCCTAATGTACTTCTAAAGATTCAGAAAGACTTACCAAAGAACATTGAGGTAACCCCATTTTTGGCTCAGACAAAGTTGGTTCTCCCTTTTAATGGAATTTGAAAAAGGCAATTACCACAGTCTTCCTTTTAGACTGGATCTGCTCACACAGCATAAGGGGTAAATGTTACACCCCAGCTGAAAGTAATTGCAGCTGACAGCCTGGATGATTCTATTTTGATACCTTTAGGCACATATTCCATGAGGTTGTGCAGCAGGTATTTAAGAAGACAAGACAACCTGCAATTAGAAAAATCTTACAAGTGGAAGTGGTTTTCTAGGTGGTGCCTCACCAATAACAGAGGTCCCAAAAGGGTTACAACTCCTCTGGTTTTGAAATATTACTTAGAGATGGTTTGCATATCTATCAAAGTGCATCTTGAAGCCATCTCAGCTTGTCTTCCCATGGATCCCCATTTGTGATTTATTATTATGATTTTCCATTTATTTATTATTATGAAAAATAATCCAGTTTGTATTGTTTTGCAAAGGTATGAAGTTATGAACAGAGAGCCCCTCAAAAGCAAACTCCTGTCTAGAATCTCAACTTTGTTCTTGAAAAACTGACCTTACCTCCTTTTGAACCTACATCTCAGACTGATTTACATTTCATTTCATGGAAGACTGTTTTACTCATTGCTCTGACATCGACAAGATGAGTCTCTGAGCAGCAAGCCAATCCTTTTTGATGTTTCACAAAGACTCTTCTATCCTGATCTACAAAACAAGGGAAAAATTCTACATATCTCGGATACGCACAGGCAGCTCAGGTACTACTTTGATAGAACAATGTCCTTTAGGAATGCTGAACAGTTGTTTGTCTGATATAAGGTGGCTAAGAGGGTCTATATTAAAATAGCGAAACCTCACTTGCGTGAATACCTAAACGCCGACACATAAATAGCGAACCGCGAAAACACCAAACGTCCTGAAGCACGAATTTCAAAATATCGAATTGTCATAGTTGGCCCCTAACGTAAATGGGCAATAGTTACGGACTTTAGGGTTAGGGTGCAGGTTAAGGTGAGTGCATACATACTAATACAAGCAATCTTTACTTTAAGGTTAGAAGTAGGGTTATGTTAAGTGTATGTATAGCAATATAGTTGTGTAGCTGAATGTATACGTAAATTATACTTTTCCCGTAGTTGGGTGTTGTTTGTTTATATCCAGTAACAAAAAGACACAGCACGACCATCCATGTAAAACAAGGTTTCTTACTTCAAGCTTTTGAGTTGAAAGTCTTTTTCAAGAATGAATCAGTACATTAAAACCACAGAATAAATGTAGAACACCAGCTAATCACATAACATCTCATAAACACATTATATAATTATACAATTTACATAATTAATATAGTTGACTAAGCCTAGTTCACTAAAAAACTTCATTAAAAGCAATTGTCAACTTAACAAATTTCATTACTGCCTAAAAAGCTCCACAGAACAACAGTAGTACTCTAACATATGCTTGTCTTAATTTCAAAATGGGTTTAACACTATTAGTTTTATTAAGCCCTGGACAGACATCAGATCTAAAAAAGTTTATCCATTTGTATTCTGCTCTCTCTGTGGCATTCACAATGCCCCCCCTCTTGTTTTTGCAAACTCTCTGGAGTATCCTAAATTTAAATGTGTGCTCATTTCCACAATGTAAAATATGCTTACTAAGTGCATTTGTCTCAACCCCCCCTTTTTATCTCAGATAAGTGGGATGCAATTCTCCCCTTGAATTTACAGTTAGTTTTTCCAATGTAAAAACACAAACATTTTTCACAGTTAGTTAAGTAAACTAAATTTTCACTATTGCAAGTCCCAAATGCATTAAAAATAAAGTTAACTTGTGTTATAGGATGTATAAATCATGTTTCCATATTAATGAACTTACAAAAGGTGCAGTTATAACAGGGGACTGTCCCCATATTAAATCTATGTAATTCTTCATTTTTATCAAAATCTTTATAGCAAAGATGTTGCTTGAGGTTCTATAACTGAAAATTCAAGGAGAGAATTGCATCCCACTTAAAACAAAATTGTTTTTAATGAAGTTTTTTAGTGAACTAGGCTTAGGCAACTATATTAATTATGTAAACTGTATAATTATATAATGTGTTTATGAAATGTTATGTGATTGGCTGGTGTTCTATATTTATTCTGTGGTTTTAATGTACTGATTCATTCTTGAAAAAGAGTTTCAACTCGAAAGCTTGAAGAAATAAACCTTGTTTTACATGGATGGTCGTGCTGTGTCTTTTTGTTACTGGATTTAATTTCACATTGGTTCACCAGTACTTTTAGCGGTTCTACACCTGCTTCCTGGATGTTGTTTGTTTATAGTTAGATACATTTGTGTGTATTGAATGTTTGATTATGATATGGGATATATGGGTAAAGTGTAGATATGGGGAAGTGTGGATTATTTATTTTGTTTTGGTAGGTAGTATGTAGCGGCTGGTGGGGTTGGCCAACTATGGCTATTCAATATTTTGAATTTTGTCCTTCAGGACGTTCGGTGTTTTCATGGTTTGCTATTTATGTGTAGGCGTTTAGGTATTCGTGTAAGTGAGGCTTCGGTATTTTAGTATAGGCCCAGCTAAGAAACATCCTATGCTATTGTTTTCTGTTACGCCTACCATGATAAATCTCTTCCAGGTATGCTATTGAAAGGTCTTATCCTCTTCAATTGCATATTGGAAAGAGGTGGACTCTAGAAGCATTGTAAAGGCAGCAACCTGGTCCTCTGTTCATACCTTCGGAAAACACTACAAACTGGAATCTTTTTCATGGTCCAGAACAGACTTTGCTAGGGCTGTTCTCCATGGATCCCTGGATCTTATACTTTCACCTAACAGGTAGGGTAAGCTTTGAGAATCTACCCAAAGTGCCACTGATACAGTGGAAATGATGAACACAGTAGAGTTGCATAAGTTCTAATTACTTGTAACAGTAGATGTTTAAATTCCACACTGCATCAGTGTCAGCACCCACCCTCCAGCCCCCAGATTGTGCATTGAGGTGAGTTTCAACCGCTTTGATTTGTTTTTTGTTGAGTTTAGTTTTTAAATGGTATTCTGATTGGCTTTGAATTTACTTCTGCTAGACAGTTCTGGTTCAGGTACTTTCCTTTTCATCTTTGTGGAAGCAAAAAAACCTGAACATTCATTTCCTGTGAGAGTTGAAGGCTTCCATCTCAGGATATACTCGGCCAATCAGCTCTCAAATGAAGAGAGAGGGAGGAGAGTGTGAGCTTTTGAAAGCTGGCCAGTGCTGGGTTACCCTGGAAGATAACACAAAATGCCACTGAGGCAGTGAAGAATTTGAATATCTACTGTTACTGTTAAGTAGGACTTATGCAGCTGTACTCTCCATATCTCATGGGGAGAGATGCATAAATGTTAAGCTGACCATTTTTGCCTAAAATATTAAGAAATGTCCCAGTTATGACCATTTCTTGAAATTTCAGAGAAAAGCATCTGTCATCTTCCAAGAAAAGAATGCATTAACTATCTCAGTTAAAAATGATCCTGCACCTTTAAATGGTAAGAATGGATGAGGAATGATTGTCTCATGTCTTTATTACATGTAAGAAAAACTTCACTGAGGATAGTTTTTTCCTTCAGAAACTAACAATATAGATTGTCCATAAATGCCAATATATTGTCAATGGGATGTGATGCCTCTCTGTCATCATTATAAAATTGTCTGAGTGTGGAAGAGGATGGATAATTGCAGTACATGGCTATAGTATTATTTTTATTATTAATACTATTATTATTACTAAAAGTGTATGTATCATAGCATAACCCTAGTACAATATAAGACAAGAAAATATAAGGCCTTAAAGAATATTTTAAAACAGCTACACCTTAGCCACATAGTTTGCTCATCCTAGAGTGTATAGTTCTTCCTACAAAATGATTCACACACTGCTGCATGTAAGTAAATCATAATCATCTCATTTAGTATAGCATACCAGTGCTTTTAACTTTCTTCTGTTACACATCATGTTGGATTTACATGAAATCTTTGGACAGTTGCTTAGTAATTTGGCTCCCCTCACTCTCACATTGTATGGCTAATTACATTTAAGATTTGCAGGCCTTACGTAGTAAGATATTTATAGCCTTGCCATTTTTCCAACTGGAGTAAATTTGCAAGATTGCTGGGAAAAAAACAAGCCTTGTCTGAAGTCACAGCTGAATCAGTAGCTGACAGTGGAATGGCATAAAAGTTAATATCACTCGATAGCAGAACCAATGTGTTAAAGAGTATTCATACATTTTAAAAAAATCAGTTTAATAAAAACAATTTCTTCAGCCAAACATATGTCCCTACAAAAAATGTAGCTAAACCAAGATGTTCTTCAATTCACAGTAGAAACCAGGCTAAGACCCAGGCTTGAGTTTTGACTATGGATGGATAAGATGATTTTGGTGATGACTCCTCTCAGGAAGTTTTTTTTTTTTTTTTGTGAGCAGCGTCAGCCCACTGGCTGTCCTTCCTGCACACAGTTGACCTATTTGCTTCTCTGTGAAAGTGAGATACCTATGGCCAGTCCATTGTCTGGTGGAGGCAAGAGTCAGGTACTAGGGAGCAGGCCATTTTCTGGTCTGTCCTATCCCTGCCCTCTCAGCAGCCTGCAAGCTCCAGTATAGCTGCCTCAGGAGGTACATGCTCGCTTCCAAGAATGTGCAATTTCCTAACCAAGCAACATACCACTTGCAGTGATATACCTGCAGTTTCATAGGATGATACTAGACTATTGGCCTGGAGGCCCTTATGAGCCTAGCCAAGAATTTCGCCCAGAGATGCAATTATACAGCCAAACTGGAGGCTAAGCTCTCTCAACCCAAGACTGGATCAGACAGTCAAGAGGAGAAGGGAAATACTAGCATCACACCACCAGTCTCACATAGACCCATTAAACCAGCACCATCAAAAAACACACATAAATACATGAAAACATATTCGGAGGCTCTAAATAAAAATCTGCAAAACCAACAGTGGCCTCCAAAGCAGACATCCAAACAACCTCCACCCCCCAACACAAACCATGAAACACATACTCCACAAAACCAGTGTGCCACGCAATCACAGCCCTTAAGGCAAAAATAGCATACCAACACACTAGTAATAGGTGACTCTATAGTCAGGCACACTGACATCCCACTCACTAGGCTGAATAAGGAGAAGGTTACTGTTAGCTGCCTGTCGGGTGCCAGGATCCGCCACATAACACAAGCACTCAGATCACTCCAGAACAAGTACAAATATGACTCTGTCATTGTCCATGTTGGTGTGAATGACCTGAGCTGTACCTCCCTGGACTACTTGAAAAGAGACATGGAAGAGCTCTCTGATCACATAGCCAGGCCAGTATGACCCTGACCCAGAGTAGCATCCTGCCCTCACCAAGAATAATACCACGGTATAAAGAAAACAATTATCAGTTTCAACAATTGGCTAAGTTTCTGGTGTCATTCAAAGGGGATCCAGTGTCTGTCCACCTGGGATGACATGCTCGACAAGCCACGCTGCTTTGCTAGAGACAGCTTGCACCTCTCACCCTTAGGCTTTCAAATACTGGCCAAGGCTCTTGTCACCACCATAGTGCCTTTTGTAGGCAAGGCTCAAAAGACAAACCCACCACCATAAATAGCACAAGTAACAAAAAACTGAGGGTAATGCTACTGAGTGCCAGAAGTCTAAACCTCAAAATGCACGCATTCGAGGCACTCCTCAGTATGGAGAAAATCAATATATGTGCAGTAACAGAAACCTGGTTTAAGGCTCCAGAGCTCCCAGCACTACCGGGCTACATCTCATACCATACATTTCGGCCATAGAATCCGGACCGAAATACAAAAGGTGGGGGGCATACCCATATTCATCAAGGATACCCACACCTCCAGGTTAGTGGCACAGCACGATGCTTCAGAGATCATGGACGTGCAACTAACAATTGGCAAAACTGCAATTCAAATTGTAGCTTGCTACAGATCACCCACCATGTCCCAGGACCCCCATTCCGCATTTCTGGAAACACTGGGAAACATAAAGGTCCTACCAAACACCCTAATATTGGGTGATTTCAATTACCCAAACATTAACTGGGAGAACTACTCAAGTACTAACTCCCTTGCCCAACATTTCCTAGAATTTATAAACTCCAATGCCCTGGATCAACTGGTCAACACTCCCACCAGAGGTGACAACATATTGGACCTGGTCATCACCAACATGGGTGACCGGTGTTCCACACCAGAGGTCAACCCCTCACTGGTTATATCTGACCATAAAAAAAAATCACTCTGGATATCCACATTCTGCCCCCACCTCCGTACAAGGAAACCACCATGAAAAACTTTTCAAAAGCAAACTTCACGTTACTTAAGACCGAGGTGGAAAGTTTCAAAGCCCCCATGCTAAAGGATAACGCTGTCCAAGCTGCAAAATCCTTTAGTAATGCATTCTACGGGCACCTACAAGAAATCATGGATTGTGCTATCCCAAGCAAAACCAGGATTCACTCCTCCAAGAAAGGAAAACTAGTCTGGTGGACCCCTGCCATAAACAAGCTATACAATAGAAGGAGGAAACTAGTACAGAAAAGAGTAAAATCCCAAGAAGGGAAGACATCCCTGATCAGTATCAGCAAGAAACTACAATCCCTCATAAAATTATCCAAGGCGTGCTTCGAAAGAAAAATTGCCAATGACTCCAAAGATAACCACAAGGCATTCTTTAGCTATGTCAAGAATGTAAGTGGCAATGCTCAGATCTGCTCGGAGTTAGTGCAGAATGGCACAAAATACACTGAACCGACTGATATCACCAACATCCTGGCAGAAAGGTTCAGTGCAAACTTCACCCCCTCTCACCCCCAAAAGGGCCCATAACCATACCAGAAGAATGTAGAGCCCCTGAAATCACAGACACTCAGGTTAAAACAGCCCTCTCCAAAGCCAAAAACACAGCATCAGTGGTACCGGTCAGTGTTCCAGGCTCATCCTACATGAGCTCAAAGACGAACTAACCCCTCACCTAAATACACTGTTCAAACTCAGCCTCTCCACAGGGTATGTACCCATAGAGTGGTGCACAGCAACGGTTATTCTGCTCCACAAACGTGGAGCCACAACAGACCCTGGGAACTATCACCCTATAAGCCTGACTAGCTTGATCTGCAAGGCTGTGGAGCACATCATCATGGAACTCATTAACAGAGACATTGGGAACCTCCAAACACTAGACCCTACACAGTTCGGCTTTGTTAAGGGCAGATTGTGCCTCCTAAACCTGGTGGACTTCTTTGAGACAGTTACCAGGGCTATAGATGAGGGAAAGGTGGTACACACAGCTTACCTAGACCTCGCAAAGGCCTTCAACACCATTCCCATTCTGGTATTATAGACAAGCTCACCAGCTTGAACATAAACCCCTACATCACAAGATGGGTTGCGAACTGGCTCACGGACAGAACCCACATGGTGAGAGTTGCGGGAACTAGGTCTGACTCTAAACTGGTTACAAGTGGCATTCCCCAGGGCTCAGTCCTAGGGGACCTCCTGTTCAGCATATACTTCTCAGAGGTACAGACAAGCAGAGGAGGACTATGGCTGACCAAATTCGCAGATGACTGCAAACTAGGGGCTATAATTGACTCTCTGGCTGACACAGACTGAGACAGATACCTGGTGTCAAAATCATGCCCTCAAGCTAAATGCCAAAAAGTGCATAGTCATCCCCTTTGGAAAAAACAAAGTACCCACAAACTACCACATAGGTGGTAGTCCCCTAAATATGGAAGACGTAATAAGGGATCTAGGGACCCAAGTAGATAGTAATCTCTTCTTTGATAATCATATTGCCAAAGTGGTTAGAAAATCCTTCTATGTGGCCCACCTAATCACAAAAGGGTTTGCATCCAGATCAAAAGAGGTCATTGTGCCCCTGTACTCAACACTCATCAGACCCATCATAGAGTACAACACCCCATTTGGGATGTACCCTACAAGACACCTGCAACAGCTGGAAAGACCACAGAAGTACCTTACCAAGAGGATCACTGGCCTCAAACAGATGCCCTATGCAGTTCGACTGAAGAAACTCCAGCTGTACTCGGTTGCATACCGCCTACTCAGAGATGATCTCTGCATGACATACAAGGCCATGTCCAACCCAGAATTGGACATGCTCCACCTAAAGAAAACCATATCCCCTCATGCCACATGCTCTAGGGATCTATACCTCACTACAACAATAAATAGGACATGCTGGAGGGATAGATTCCTGTCCCAGAGACTTCCCATGCTTTGGAACAAGATTCCAATCTACATTAGGCAGAGCTCCTCACTAACACTCTTCAAGAGAAACCTTGACGAGTGGATGGGAAACAGAATGTTTACCCCGGGGATTACTTCAGTGGGTCTGCTGGACAGAGGCACAGGGAACTAATCTAAGAGGGTGGTGAAGGCCAACACATTCTGACTAGGCTTATAAATGCCTTAGGGCAGATAGCCTAGTACCTACCTATGAACCTATGAACCTATAAAGTCAGCAGCTGTTCCCCTGTCCAGCAGGGACACAAGTGGGATCCCAGGGGTGTATTGTCTGTTTCCCATCCAGTTGTCCAGGTTCCTCCTAAAGAGGGCTAGAAAGGTACTCTGTTTGACATGGAGAGGGAGTCTATTCCATAAATGGGGGAGTCATTGGGACACAAATCTATCCTGCCAGCAAGTTCTAGTAATGTCACGGACCAGGTTAAGGCCTTGCATGCAGGTTGCTCGAGTGGAGTTTGTCTTCTGGATATGCTGCAACTTCATCAAGGCTGGGTCTGAGATAGCCTTGTATGCCAGACACAGGTTACCTCTGAGCGGTCTGCATGAGACTGAGTTGAGGGGCAGGGCTTTTAACCTATCTGTAAAGGATAGGTTTTTGAGACCCTGGATTTTCCTGGTCAGGAAGCTCTGTGGCCTCTCCAACTGCTGCATGTGCTTGGCAAGGTACATGCCGAAAGGGGCATTGTACTTGATAATGGCTGTGATAAGGGAGGAGTACAGGGGTGTTATGACCTCATTGTTCCTGGATAAAATACCCTTACTTATGAGGTGGGCCATGTAGAAAGCCTTCCATACAACTAAGAGAACATGGTGGTCAAAAGTGAGGTTGCTTTCAACTTGGGTGCCCAAGCCTCTCACAACTGATTGCATGCTTAGTATGTTGCTATTAACGTGATAATTAGTGGAGATTCCTTTTTCCCCAAAGAGGATAATGATACATTACTTGGCATTCAGTTTGAGGCCATGCTTCTGGCACCAGTCAGTATTTTGGGTAAAGCCCTGTTGGAGGATGTTCACATCACTAGGGGAATTTAAGACAATGCCCAGATTGCAGTCAGCTGCAAACTTGGTCAGCTACAGACCACTGGTTTTGGCATGCACCTCAGAAAATTATATCCCAAACAGTAGAGGACCCAAGACCGATCCTTGGGGTACATCTCTTGCTATGGGTCTACTACTGGTGGCTTCCCCTACTTTGACTGAGTGATTTCTATCAGTGAGCCAGTTAGCTACCCATCTGGTAACATGCAGGTTGATGTCTAGCTGGAGAGTTTATCTATTATGCCCGAGCGGGGAATGGTGTCAAAGGCTTTGGCTGAGTCAAGGTAGGCAGTGTGCACCATCTTCCCTCCGTCCATGGCTTTGGTGACTACTTTGAAGAAGTCGACCAAGTTTAACAGGCATGATCTCCCTTTGACAAAACCAAACTGTGTGGGGTCAAGCATTTGGAGGTTGCCAATGTCCTTGTTTATAAGGTCCATGATAATACATTCCATGGCCTTCCAAATCAGGCTAGTTAGGATGATGGGCCTATAATTGCCTGGGTCAGTGGATGCTCCACCTTTGTGTACAGGGATGACAGTGGCTGTCCTCCATTCAGCTGGGATGAAGCTAGTGCTCAGGCTTTGGTTGAATAGGGTGTCTAATGGAGCTGACAGCTCATGCTTGAGTTCATGTAGGATACAGCCAGAGATGTTATCGGGTCCCATGGAGACTGTATTTTTGCCTTTGAGAGGGTGCTCTCTAGTGATGAGGGGGGAGCAGGTGCTGGGGATGTCCTGGTTTACTGATGGGGAGACAGGAGGGTGAAGTTTTCACTTAACTTGTCTGCCAGCAGGTTGGCTATATCTGTGTTCTTTATGTATGTGGTGTTATTGACCACCAGTTCAGAGCAGATTTGGGTGTTACCTTTGAGATTACGGACATATGTGAATAAGGCCTTGTCAGGGGCAGCCCGTGCTATTGGACTGCTGGACTGCAGCCCCCTCAAAACAAAAAGAAAAAAAAATTTTTTCAAAATTCGCGCATGCGCAGTAGTCCAGACTACTGTATGCGCATGCTCAAGGCAGTCCTGATAGGGAAAAGTGCACAGACTCGCTGGGATAATGCTTTGAGGCCGGACTGCAACACCAGCAGTCAGGAATTGCTTGCTGTCTCGTCAGGAAGGGGTTTGGATGTAATCTCACAGGTCTGTGGAGTATTGCGCAGGAAGGCTTTGGGATCTAGCAGTATTTGGATGTACGGACAGGTAAGTGTGTTTGAATGTATGGTGCTTGCTGTTTACTAATTTGAATTTATGGTGTGTGCTTGCTGTTTCACTTATCTGAAGGGGTGTGTGTGTGTGTGTGTGTGTGTAAATGCCCCAGGTGCTCATGGTGGTGTGGTAGGGAATACCTCAGGCTTGAACCCTGTACCCTGTATGCAGGTGTTAAAGACTTGAGTTCCCTACCCACCACCATTTGTAAAAAAAATTGCAGATTTTTGCCTCATATTTGATCTGATCTGTTCCTTATAATATCTGTGATTTGTAAATGTTGCAATGCTTGATATTTGATGGTGAAGTAGTAGCATTGTTGCCTCACAGCAGCAGGTTCTCAGGTTTGATTCTTGGCTGGGGTTCCTTCTTTGTGGGGTCTGTTATCTTCTCCCTGTGTTTGTGTGGGTTTGCTTTTATTTGATGGTGCACTGGTAGCATTGTTGCCTCACAGCTGCAGGTTCTCAGGTTTGCTTCTTGGCTGGGGTTCCTTCTTTGTGGGGTCTGTTATCTTCTCCCTGTGTTTGTGTGGGTTTGCTTTTATTTGATGTTGCACTGGTAGCATTGTTGCCTTACAGCTGCAGGTTCTCAAGTTTGATTCTTGGCTGGGGTTCCTTCTTTGTGGGGTCTGTTATCTTCTCCCTGTGTTTGTGTGGGTTTGTTTTTATTTGATGGTGCACTGGTAGCATTGTTGCCTTACAGATGCAGGTTCTCAGGTTTGATTCTTGGCTGGGGTTCCTTCTTTGTGGGGTCTGTATCTTCTCCCTGTGTTTGTGTGGGTTTGCTTTTGTGTCCTCCCATGTTACAAAGACATGTCTGCATTATTTCTTCCTGGGCCTCTGCTGAAAATTGTTTTTTGTTCCAAGTCAGACTGTCCTGATTAACAAATGTTAAATAAAATTGACAGGCATTTGAATTTCAGACTTCAGGTTTCTGAATGTTTAATTTCTTACATATTTGATGGTGCAGTGGCAGTATTGTTGCCTCAGAGTCACAGCTATAGGATTTGTGGTTTGATTCTTGGCTGGGGTGCCTTCTTTGTGGAGTCTGCATCTTATCTCTGTGTTTGTGTGGATTTGTTCTGGTGTCCTGCCATTTTACAAAGGCGTGTCTACAGTATTTCTCCCTGGGCCTCTGCTGAAAATTGTTTTTGTTTCATCAGAAGTAAAATTGACAGGCATTTGAATTTCAGACTTCATAGTCATTTCAGACTTCAGGTTTCTGAATGTTTAATTTCTTACATATTTGATGGTGCAGTGGCAGTATTGTTGCCTCAGAGTCACAGCTATAGGATTTGTGGTTTGATTCTTGGCTGGGGTGCCTTCTTTGTGGAGTCTGCATCTTATCTCTGTGTTTGTGTGGATTTGTTCTGGTGTCCTGCCATTTTACAAAGACGTGTCTACAGTATTTCTCCCTGGGCCTCTGCTGAAAATTGTTTTTGTTTCATCAGAAGTAAAATTGACAGGCATTTGAATTTCAGACTTCATAGTCATTTCAGACTTCAGGTTTCTGAATGTTTAATTTCTTACATATTTGATGGTGCAGTGGCAGTATTGTTGCCTCAGAGTCACAGCTATAGGATTTGTGGTTTGATTCTTGGCTGGGGTGCCTTCTTTGTGGAGTCTGCATCTTATCTCTGTGTTTGTGTGGATTTGTTCTGGTGTCCTGCCATTTTACAAAGTCGTGTCTACAGTATTTCTCCCTGGGCCTCTGCTGAAAATTGTTTTTGTTTCATCAGAAGTAAAATTGACAGGCATTTGAATTTCAGACTTCATAGTCATTTCAGACTTCAGGTTTCTGAATGTTTAATTTCTTACATATTTGATGGTGCAGTGGCAGTATTGTTGCCTCAGAGTCACAGCTATAGGATTTGTGGTTTGATTCTTGGCTGGGGTGCCTTCTTTGTGGAGTCTGCATCTTATCTCTGTGTTTGTGTGGATTTGTTCTGGTGTCCTGCCATTTTACAAAGACGTGCCTACAGTATTTCTCCCTGGGCATCTGCTGAAAATTGTTTTTGTTTCATCAGAAGTAAAATTGACAGGCATTTGAATTTCAGACTTCATAGTCTTCAGAAAATACATAGTAAAACAACTTTTTATTCTAGCAATAAATATATAGTAACACAACCTTTTATTATAGCAATTTTTTAAGTTTATAAGATGACTATTTGAAATTTTTCCTTATTTTTGGGACTGTAATACTCTGTTAGTGGCTTTGTCCAGGTTTTTTGTGCTAAGGTTGACAGCTATGGCAATAACTGAATTCACTGAATATGTTTGAGGGCTGTATTCCCTCATTGCTGGGTTTGTCCAGGTGTTTTGTGCTAAGAGGTTGACAGCTATGGTGAGAACTGAATTCATTAAATGATAGCCATTTAAGTTTCAGTCTTCCTCTCGTTCACAAAACAGCTGATTTGGCATAGTGGTATGTTGCTCTTAACTGTTTTGCACACGGACCTTGTCTGTAAAATGTACTGTAAGCATTTTCTTTCACAAAGCAGGTGATTTGGCATAGTGGTATGTTGTTCTGACTCTTTTTTGCACAGGGACTTTGGCAGTAAAATGTATGGTGGCAACACAGCATTTTATTCTAGCAGCTTTCCAAGATTATACAAGCAATGTTTAATGTGTCCTTGGTTTTGCCCTTTGACCCACCCCAATAAATTTGGCTTTTTCAGACTTCTTGTGCTGCAAAGTTGAGATGCAGTTGAGTATTGAGTAGATTTTACAAGGAGCTGAGAGCTGGGAAGAGAAGTTTAGTGCTAATAGCACAACAGGCTGTGTACCTGCTTTTGATGTAGAAGGTTGTTGGTTCTACTCCCATAAAATTGAAAGTTAAGATACTAATTATGAGCCTGTTATCAGTTTGCCATCCATTTCCTATTGCAATATTACTAGCTTATTTTTAATGTAATTTAGGCAATTTATTCCTCAGGGCATCAGACACTTTATTGTTCGATGAAATATAAAGGTGACTGCTAGCAGCAACCTCTTCATTACAGATTTATTTAGCGTGGAATTATTTAGATGACTTTTTACTACTTCAGAGATTGTGCATATTTACTGATAATGGTGGACTATAGAATTGTGCATATTTACTGATAATAGTGGACTGTAGAAGTTTGAGTAGACTTTTATGATGGAAATGTTCTGAATTGGGCAGTTTTGTTTCATTGTTTACTGGAAAATGTTCAAAGCAATAGGAAGGTGTATCAATATGATTTGAAAAACCCAGAATTAATTTTTATCTGCCACAGGTAAAATGTATTTTCTTTGAATGTGGGTTTTAATGTTGTTTCAATGAATGTGAGTTTCAAGGGCAGAGAAATTTTAATGCCAAGTTTGTTTAGCAGATGTCTTAGTGTTTGTGCTGAAAAATGCAAAATAAAACTTTCAAATGAAGTTCAAATCATCATAGAAGTAAATCAGTATGCACATTAGTGTTTATGGTAAATGGAGTGAAATAGCAAAGTAATGAATCATTGGAATGCTGCAGGGGGAGGCTTCATTCGACCATGGTTTTGTGAGGGAAGGAAACTTAGACAGCCCCAGCTGAACTATATCTCCCAACTGTCCAGATTTTCAAAGAATGAATGGGTTTTGCTTCTTATTTTTGGTTTGTTCCTCATAAAATTTGTGTTTTCTGGCAAATCATTTTAGAATTAAGTCACTAAATAATGACACACTAGTTTCAGACATCATAACCTACAGAAAAATGCATGCTAAAGTAAGACCTGTTCTATCAACTGTCCCAGTTTATACAAGAGCAATTTTTAGTACTGTTTATATGTTCCCCCAATATATTTAGCCTTGTCCAGATTTATTACATTAACAGGTTGAGAGGTACATGCAAATTGCTTTATAGAATTAGGCATAGCCAAACCTTTCAACTGTCCCTGAATTTGGCTCAAAATGTTGCTCTTCCCCTAATAATCCCTCTGCAAAATAGCAGTTTTGGAAGAAAACATGGAGGGTTTACAATTAAGAAATAACTGTAATAATTAGAGTTATAGATTACTTTTATTTCAGAAATGCATGTAGACTCTTATGTTGTCAGCTACTCAAGTTAGCAGTACTAATATTAAAGTGTCCCTTCTTTGACAGGTTCCCAGCTGTATTGTGTGGCTATTTTATATTGTTGCATCACATTTTTTGTCCATTTTTCATAAAATTGTGTTTTCTTGGCAAATTAGTGGTAAATCATTAAAGACTGAAGTTAGAAAATAATGACAGGCATTTGAGTTTCAGATTTCATACCCTTCAGAAAATTCATACTAATGCAAGACCTACTATTCTATTATCTTTCTAAGTTTATAAGAACAATATTTAAAAACTGTCCTTATTTTTGGGCCTTTGTCCCACTTCTATGTATGGCTTTGCCCAGATTTCTTGCCCTGAGGGTGAGAGGTATGACAAATGTGGTAGTGCCAATCACCGTCAGCCAGAGACATTTCAAATTGTGACATACTTGTTGCACCCCACTCCCCCATGTAGTGACTCTAGATGTGTCCAAGCAAAGGAAGGAGCAGTTATGCAGTGTAAATGTGCAGGGTATCCCCCCATGCAAGGTAGACTCAAGTACTACAGTGGCTTTTCATCTGTTCTTGATTTTGCAGAATGGTCTGGCTTCTGTCATATTTTTGTACTGTTGATTTATGCTGTTACTCAAAGTGCCTGTTGCTCTGTGTTTTAAGTAGCAATGCTTTAATGACCATCAAGTAAGCTTGGCTGAGATCATAACGTGCAAGTAAGCTTTAATAAGCATACTGTTAAAGAATTGCCAACATTGAAGCCTTTCTGTTGTTGCCATGCAGAGAATACTTAACCAGATGATGTATAAGCATTGGATATTGAAATGCATATGACAGTATTTGTAGTAAAGGACAGGATTACATTATTTTAAGAAGCTCATTACACTTGTTGGAAACTTCTAGTGATCTCTGAGGGCTTTACCAGTAAACTAAACAGAATGCCGTTCATGTGTGGGCCATAACCTGTACAGTAATAATTTAAGCAATGCATCTTGAGCTTGTTTCTTGTTTGCTTTTCATTTTTACTTTGATCATGTTTTCCCCACGAAACAAGTAGACAGTTGTCAGGCAGCAGGTCTGTTTTGGATAAGAAACATTTTTACAAGTGAGGGCATCACAGAGATTGCTGCTTTCAGCATGTTACTGTGTGCTTTAATAAAGCTGAATATAAATTATAATTAGAACTGCAGTGCAAGGAGAAGTAGTTTGAGTTGAGTGCTGCTTGTTTTTCTTATACTTGATTTTGACTGGCATTCCCGTAATGTATTTAAAAAGTAATTTACTTTTTCATGCCTCAACATTTTTGTTTCCATCTAAATATTAAGTAAGCTGTCATGCAGCCAATGCACTTAAATATTTTTATTCTTTTACACTTCATTTGTTTTGATTGGACTCTCATAATGAGGGTTTGGCACCCATGGCAGCATATTTAATTAAAGTTAGTTTTTGTGGTTTTGAGCATAGCTCCTCCCCTTTCTAGTTGGCCGCACCTCTTCCTATTGACCCCACCCATTCAGCTATCCCCTGCAGCCCCCCTTTGATTTGAAGTCACCAGTCGCCACTGGGCCTTGTGATTGTCCTTAGTGAATGTGGCCAATTTGGACTCGAAGTTAGCCTTAGAGGATTTCAACTGTGACCTTATTTGCTTGTTCAGACAAAGGAGAGATTGCTTCCAACTTGACACCTGCTCCTTCTTGGTCGTGGACAGCAATTTTTTCTTTTTATTATAGAGTTTTATCGCTGCTGTCCACCAGACAGGTTTACTCTTCCTTCAGGAAGATAATTTGGTCCTGTCAGGTATTGCTAAATCCATACAACTACATAGGTGCTCATATAGTTTTTTGGTGTAGGCTTGCACATTAGTGCTACTTCCAACTTAAGGGAAGGTGGTTATGAAGTCGCTTATACCTGTTCTGAGGAGATAGCAGTCAGCTTTTTCATTTGATTCTGATGGGGAGGGGTCAGGGGTGATGGTGACTTCAAAAGTGATCGCTTTATGGTCAGATCTTACCAAGGAGTATGGCACTGTACGGGTGCTACAGTGGCTACTCATGTTGGTTAGGACCAGATCCAACAAGACCCTACTCTGTAAATCCAAAGCCAATAACACTGCAGGGAAAGCTCTTTTCTCTCATACAATCGCTAAGGAATAGAATAACCTCCCCCAAAACATCTCATCACCAACATCTATCTCACTGTTCAAAAAGTCACTCAAGCCACACCTCTTGCAGTCCTGGCTCTGTCCTTGCATTACGTAAATGCTTTCCTGGTCTCCTCCATTTTCTCGCTAACCTCCTCTCTTTCACTGCTTACTATGTCTAATATGCAGCACTCAGACACTCCCATACAGGGCCTACTATTTGCTACCATTATGTCTTGTGAGATGCTTCTTTGATTGCATCAGTCAATGTTTTTTTTTTTTTTTACCAAATACCAATATCCAGGGTCAAATATTGTGTAAAGTAAGCCTGCCTGGAACAAACTATTGTATGATATATCTAGATTTTATGTATACCACTGTATAAAATTGTTTGATGTGGAGCTTTTCTCCCCGGGCCTCCACTGTAAATGGACCTAGTTCCAGTCGACTTTCCCGGTAAACAAATGTAAAATAAATAAATAAATAACATTTTCACCTCTCGTAGGGTGTTGACCAGCTGATCCAATGCATTGGCATTGATGAAGTCAAGGAATCTCTGGATGTTCATGTTTGGGCTAGAATAGGTCTTCCACTCTAAGGCTGGGTAGTTAAAGTCACCCAAGATCAGGGTAGAGGGATGAATTTTGATGGATTCAATTAAGTCCAGATAGGTGGAGTGGGCGTCCTGAGTCAGAGTTGGGGGTATGTAACTAGCTATGATTTGAATAGGTGTTTTGTCAACAGTTAACTGCACTTGGAATGTCTCCTGTGTGTCATACTGCTTGACCAGCCTGGAGGTGTGTATGTCTTTGATAAATTTTGAAATTCCACCTCCTTTGGCTTTGTAGCCCTCCATTTGGGGTCTGAAAGTATGGTAGGATGAGTAACCTATTAAGGCTGGGGTGCTCTCCACAACTTTGAACCAGGTTTCAGTGACTGCACAAATGTCAGCATCCTCCAGGTCAAGGAATGCTTGCAAAGAGTGCAGTTTCATGCTAAGACTCCTAGCATTTAGCAGCATGACCTTTACATTTCATTTAGAAGATTTTTTCATGTTGGTAATTTTATATTCATTACGTTTCCTAAAAAAGGCACTATGGTTGAGGCAAGAGCCTTTGCCAGAAGCCTGAAGCCCAGGGGAGACAGATGAAGGCCATCTCTGGCAAAGCATTGTGGTCTATCAATCATGTACTCCCAGGTTGTCAGCTACTGGATCCCCTTGGAATTACACTAGAAAATAGGCCAGTTGTTAAAGTCAGTAATTTTCTGTTTGTATTGAGGCATCATTCTGGGTGATGGTAAGATGCTGCTTATGCTAGCTAAGGAGGATGCTGCTTATGCTAGCTAAGGAGGATGCTGCTTATGCTAGCTAAGGAGGATGCTGCTTAAGACTAGCTAAGGAGGTATCACCAATGCAGTGAGCCGACCTGTCTCCCTTCCCCCAGGATGGGCAAGACAGTATCGGCCAATAACTCCTTTCATCCCCCTCCTAGTCCCTCCACTGCCCATGCGTCTAGTCAAACACTAGTCAGGGATTTATCCCTTTGCAACATGGAACTGAGAAACTCTTCGTATGTTTTCAAGCACTTTTTTGCCCATGGCATAAATGCTAACTGGCGATATGCATTGTGTTCTTATATAAATATTATGCAAAGTTAATATGGATGCATCAAATCAAGTATTTTGTTTTACTTTAAGTTCTATTTTTACTGTACTTGTGTACCTGAATTGTGACTGAAAAGAGTCAGCAGACCAGCTCACATACCAGGTTATCAAATGTAAAATAAAATTTAAATAAAGTAAAAGAAATAAATATGCACTTAATTACTAGAACAACAAACTGATATGTGTGCAGCAAGTGATTGAAAGGTTATTTTGTGAGGAAAGTTTAATGGATGAAAACATCAATGGTGTTTTTACCTATAGCAGTGGACAGTTGCCTTAATCTAAAAGGAGCTGAAATAATATACATAACTGACAGCTAACTAGCAAGCCACTGAGAGGGCAGTGTGAAATTCCACAATGATTAGAGATGGGTGGCTGTACTTTTTTCTATTTTTTCTGTAAAGGATTAACTTATTTCTGTGTTGTTTCTCCCAAGATAATTCTGCCAACAGAAAGAACCTGAAGGACTTCAGCCTCCCAGAATTCAGGCCTCACCCACCCACTTACCTTACCTGTGCCTTTGTGGGTTTGACTGGAAGACGGCATTCTAACATCTGATTGGTTCTCACCATGTCACCACTTGAAACATGCAGCTGACATACTGTATTCAACATCAGTTTAGAACAGACATGTTTCAATGTTTATGAAAACATCAGCTTTAGCTGAAACATTTCTATCAAGACAAGTAATGCCAAAAAGGCTTCAGTGTAATGGAAACACCTAGTATGCACTATATCACTGTATTTTGTATGTATAGGGCTGATTTCATTCCTTGCTTAAATGACAGCACAGTCAGTACATCTGCCTTTAAATATAGATCAGACTGTACTCAGGGATGGAAACATTTGAAGTGGAAACAGTATACTGAGGGTAAGTGTTACATGCGAAGCAAGGACACTGGTCAAATGAAAATTAACCAGATGTGCATTGTAATAAAATGTAGCTGGAGTTCACAACAGAGCCAATTCATGTATATTTTGCTTTAAGAGCTCTTAATTATTTAAAAAAAAAAAAAACATATATGCATATGAAAGGACAGTGTTAGCAGGGGAAGCAAAACACAGCTACTGTAACTCAGAAGCAGCTAACAGTCAGTTCAAATGGGTGACTCACTGTTACCAAATCATACATTTCGATGTGAATACCAATGTACTGGAATTTAGAACAGTAGCATTTTTTTTTCTAGTTTACGTTCCTTTGTAAAACAAGGCAGTTGTCAGAGATTTTAACATGGTATAGCATGCTAATATTTTCTATGGTACAGTCATTTAAATAACAGTATTTTATATTGCTGTATGGTGTCTTTAATTGCCCTGTTCAGAAGTTATGTACAAAATGCACTAGTCCTGGCTGCGTTAAATATTAGAAACTGCTTTGGTTTATAAAGTAGGTTACAGTAATGTTGATATGTAAGGTTCAGTAGAAAATGTACAAATTGACAGTTGTTGGAAAGTAATTTCTGACACTTTGGTGTCTCTGTACTGCAGTGTGCTGTTATCAGGATTGCAAGTGCCTAAATGGGACAATAAGCAATTGGCTTAAACTGTAACTCAACACTAGTTGTCACTGTGCACAGCACTCCTGAGAAGTATCATCATCACAGATGGAGAGTGTTTTTTGTGATTGTTGGAGAAAATTAAGAAAGCTTTTTCAGAATTCAGAACAAACAAGATAACAACTGGATATTGATGACTGAATTTTTGTGCACAGTTTTAAAGTCAGTATATTAAATGGCTGTTAAAATTTAAACCATAAAATATTGTGAAGCACACTGTATGAATATTTGTTCTTATCACAGTGCAGAATTGTTGGTTATTAGTATGTTTTGCCTTTTGTAAACTTCACTAAATATAGATTTAAAACACGTCGAATAATTTTACAAAGCAAATGAAGGATATTCCTCACTTGTTTCATGAAGGGCCTCTGGCATATGACATGACTTGTAGTCTTGGTTCAGGATGATCCAAGAAAAAGACACAGAAAAAAAATCCAAGTTAAGAAGAATCCAAGTGTCTTGTGCCAGCACTTATTTCTCGGCAGCATTACATTATTGTACTTTGATCTTCAAGTGTCTATTTCCCACAGGTAGGAGATATCTCACATTAGGTATACGGAGATGCTGCCTTATTTGTCATGAATCACTCTAATAGATCTACAGTGTTATATATTTATATATTTAATTTCTTCATTTTAAACTTAAGTACTTCTACTGATCTATATATTTGCTGTAAATGTTTTTTCTTGTTTGTTGTAATGATTTTTCTATGCATTTACTGCTTTTGTTCTTTACATCGTCATCATTTTCAAAAATAACATTAATTAAAACAGTTCCTGTCAGTTTGTCTAGGGCTTGTTGCATTTAGATATATATATATATATTTGGGGGACCAGGAAATGAGACTAAACTAAACGCAAACAAAAAAAATGAATTACATCTGCATTATGTGCTTGTTAAAAGGAGAGAGAGAGAAACGGATGGCCCCTGAACAATGGCCCTGATTCAAAAAGACTTCCTCTTACTATAAATTACTGCTTACACTGAAAACAGGTGTTTTGGAATCTAGTCCCCAGAGTAAGCCTGTTTTTAAATAGGTCTTACACTGAAATAAGTCACTTACACTGAGAGCAAATCTTTTGGAATCTGGCCCAATGTTTTAATTAACAAATCACTGGACATATGATAGAACTCTGAAATTTGATCTGGGTGTAAAAGCCAGTCTTAAATGCAGCTCATGAGTTTAGCCATGTGGTGTGGTAGCCTCATAAGGTAATGCCATATTCAGTGTGTGTGTGTGTGTGTGTGTGTGTGTGTGTGTGTGTGTGTGTGTGTGTGTGTGTGTGTGTGTGTGTGTGTGCGTGTTAATGGACAGTGACTGGTTTCCTGTGCCCAGTGCAGGCATTCTATACCCTAATGTTTG
The DNA here is from genome assembly GCF_019279795.1 of Protopterus annectens. NCBI lineage: Eukaryota > Metazoa > Chordata > Ceratodontiformes > Protopteridae > Protopterus > Protopterus annectens. The sequence continues at coordinate 821,959,981 of NC_056729.1, forward strand.
CAGCTAATGATACCAAAATATTTGAAATACAAATTGAGATTGAAAGAGGCAATCTTTTGGAGAAAAATGTAGCAGGAATGTTCTAATCCAGTCTTTCCAGAGGGAATTACAAAACCTGAGCATACAAATTACACATCTTCTCAAAAGTCAAGGCAGTACATATGAAATTCTCTGTTAGACATAAGATGCATTTTCCTAGGTGCAGTGTCAGTGTCTGTATTCCAGTATTTTTCTGCATTGCTGTATTATGCAGAGTAATTTATTCTAGAAGACAAAGGCTTCTGAAAAGTAAATCAAAGCAGGACAAAAGAGTGCTGCTGCTAAACTTTTAGTCTCTATGGCAGAAACAAATACATGTAATATAGATAGGAATCATAGTAGTGAAAGGAAGTCCTGTGTTTAGGGCTCAGTTTCATTTTTAATGGTTGTAACTCACTTGTGGGAGAAAAAATATTTAAAAAAATTACATAGTGGAATTCATAATCTTGATTCATTTTCTTGTATGACTTTTTATCCAAGTACCATAAATTAGTCTCCAGAAATATAACTGACTGCATACACACTATTTTATGAGTACAGCCATATATAGCCTTTTTTGATTTTGTCTGAAAAAATAAGCAATGTATGATATTAATTTTAGATATAAAAGCCACACACACACACACATGTGTGTGTATGTGTCTGTTTTACGTGCATAATTCACAATATATTATGTGTAGTACTTGCCCAGTGGTTTTTAAATTGACCACACGTAAAGCACATAATCCATCTGCATTCCTTATATTGATCTGGACTGTGTACATATTCTTTGGCAAACATCTGAGCAACACAATTTCCCAGAAGATAAAGGTCCAAGGCCATATAAAGGCTATTTAGATGTATGCCTAATGTCATTTATCTCTACCAGTCCTCCCTTCCAATGACCGCCCCCATGCCTCGAAGCAACTATTCTCATACTTATGTGGTACCGGATGCAGTTTATACTGTCAATGCATCCTAGCCAACCACTGCCTTTATCCTTAAAATGCAACCTGTAATGTATTATCACAATGTAAAGAGGATTTTTGCCTGGCTTCAACTGATAATCAATTTTGCAGTTGTCCTTTTTTGTGTGTGTGTTTTTTTTTACATTGCTAAATGCTTTATTAAGTCACTTCAGTTCTTATTACCAATTAAAATCCATTCTGGTTGCCTCCTTGTTTCTTTCTTGATTTTAAAATATTCTCCAAGTCGATTCAATTCTTGTCCTCCTCTGAGTTCACATTCACATCCTGCATTTAACTTTTCTGTGATATGTCACCTACTCCACTTTCGCCCTTCATTGTACCACATCCACTAGCTGTCCTTCTTCATAAACACCATATCACCTAAACTCACCACCATCTTTTGTCATCTATCACTGTTTAGGGTTGCCACCTTTTCAAATGGCCAAAGTGGGACATTTTTGGTACAAACATCAGATTTTACAGACTGACACATACCCACGGTCAGTACAAAGGTTAGAACTTAACTTTTTTGCCTAAATAAAAGCTTATTCTTGTACCATTTTAGTTGCTTGTTCTGTTTCTTATAACATTTAGGTATTTTATATACAGAATAACTGTTTTATGCAACTATTACATAAAATATAGGAAATAATTTTGTCCTAAAATCTCAGGACATTTGCCATTTTTACAATTTTTTGTCAGGACACAACTGCCCAAAGAGGGACTGTCCCTCGCAAAGTGGGACAGGTGGTAACCCTATCACTGTTTCCCCATCTGATAGCGGCCCTTCTTCAGATGCAAGCAACAGGTACCAATACTAAAACAAGAATTCAACTCCACAGTTTAACATCTTTGTTTTCTTTTTTTCTTTTATTTTTTATTTATTTATTTAAATATTTTTTTGCTACGATCATAAACAGAAATGAGGGAATTGTAAACACTCTTATCTTTTCCCATAGCATGCACACTAGAAGCATACCAGCATTTTCCTGTGGATTTTGAGCCTGTAATGGGAGAATTACCACTACGATCTATATAATTTAGAGTCTAGCAAATTCTGAGGCCATCTACCAAAACACCCAAAGTGTAGCTCATTAGATAATACTGGACTACAGACTCTCCTCCAGTTTTAAAGAAGAGAGATAAATGTTAAGTTTTTTTTTATTAGATGTTATAATATCTGCAAATGGATAATGTTACCTTTTCCGGTTTCTATGGTTTTTATAAAAATAAAAATCAGTACTGAATGAGCAAACCATCAAAGAATTGCCAAGTCATTTGATTGTTTGGTGTATTCTAGATTAACTTCAGCTTCTGAAAACCATTAAAAATGATCTGTAGTTGTAACAATTTCTTGCATTTCCTTTTTTATGTGTGCCTGCCTCTGTGTGCACAAGGATTCGTGTATGTACCTGCATTCATGTGTGCGTATACTTGCATCTATATTTCTTGCTGACATACTGACTTGACATGATAGACTGAAAATTATTATACACAGCAAAATAAAGCCTTTTAAATTGTACCATAGGTATGGGAACTGTAAATCATCTACCATAAATCTGTATTCTGCAATTGTTTAAAAGTCTCCTGGAGCATTTTATATTAAGTTCCATATCCTCCAGTAATAAACATTTTGAGATAACAGCTACTGTTCTCATTTTTGTCTCATCACAGTGTAACAGTGACCGAAGGTTATGTATGAACAGTACCTGGAATAGTTGAAAAGGCCAACTAATGTGTGTCTGAGCTTAAACGTTTACCCCCACCCTCCTATTAGCACTACTTTTTATAACCTTTAGTGCTTTCAACAGTGCTCATTTGAATAAGTGCATGGTCAGTTTTAAATGCATTTCCTTTGTGATGACAGTTTCTGTTTTCACAACTGCAAGCTGTCTAATGCTTCTGTATAAAAGAGTTGCACAGAGCTGTATCAATCTGACCTGACATACTTCATAATCTGAACTTTCAAATATTTGCAAGTTGTTCACTTAACTACTTCTTGAGTACATATAAAAATTCTGTTCATGCAGCTTAACTGTGTGGTGGTCAGTAGGAGGAAATATTCATATGCTGATATACATAGACACCACACACACGAGCACATATCACTTGCCACTATAAGGTTTTCAGCCCATACACATGCACAGACACTATGTTATGACACTATGACACCTGTTAGTAATAATTTCACTGGCCATTTCAATAACTTTTATAGGTTCACAGGAGATTACTAGGCTAATAGCTTTAGAGCCCTTACAAGTCTAGCCAATATAACCCAATTTTAACCCAATATATTGCCGCTAGGGGTAAGAGGATGGCATAGGTTTGTACCTATGTCTTGAGTATTTTACAGACTGCCCCAGTCCATAAGGAACATAAGTGCTACCCAGGTGTGAATTTGTGATTCCTCATCCATTGATCCAAATTGTGTTTGAAGAGGGCCAGGGAAGGACTCTGCTTAAAGTCTGTTCCAAAGAAGGAACAGTCTCTGAGAAGCACCTCTGTCTCTCCAACATGTTTTGTTTGAGTCGCTGACTAGGTTTAGATCCCTAGATTGGATGGCCCTCATGCTCTTATTTTTCTACCATCACTCAGTGAAACTATTTGCCACAATTAGGTCCTGGGGTCCCTATATTCAATAATACGCATCTATACAGTGAAGCGAGCACAAACACATTTACAGTTATTTTACTGATATTCCAGTTAGCTACATAATCTCCTCATTTCCATCACAATTAAAACAAGTCTGTGTTAAATAAAAAAGTGGTACTTCGGCAGCATTACCCTATCATTGATGATATCATAATCGAGTGACTGGTACAACACAGCATTGCCCCTGTTCATCTCCGGTGCTGACACAGTCTTTGATGATATCATAATTGAGTGACTGGTACAGCATAGCATTGCCCCTGTTCATCTCTGGTGCTGACACAGTCATTGATGATATCATAATCGAGTGACTGGTACAGCATAGCACTGCCCCAGTTCATCTCTGGTGCTGACACAGTCTTTGATGATATCATAATCAAGTGACTGGTACAGCATAGCACTGCCCCAGTTCATCTCTGGTGCTGACACAGTCTTTGATGATATCATAATTGAGTGACTGGCACAGCACTGCCCCAGTTCATCTCTGGTGCTGGCACAGTCGTTGATGATATTATAATCGAGTGTCTGGCACAGCACTGCCCCGGTTGAGCTCCAGTGCTGACACAGTCAATGATATCATAATCGAGTATTTTGTACAGCACAGCACTGTCCCAGTTCATCTCTGGTGTTGACATAGTCTTTGATGCTATCATAATTGAGTGACTGGTACAGCACTGCCCCAGTACATCTCCGATGCTGACACAGTCTTTGATGATATCATAATTGAGTGACTGGTAGAGCACTGCCCAGTTCATCTCTGGTGCTGACACAGTCTTTGATGCTATCATAATCGAAAGATTAGTACAGTACAGCACTGCCCCAGTTCATCTCCAGTGCTGACACAGTCCTTGATGCTATCATAATCGAGTGACTGGTACTGCAAAGCACTGTCTCAGTTCATCTCCAGTGCTGTCACAGTCGTTGATATCATAATCGAGTGACTGGTACACCACAGCACTGCCCCAGTTCATCTCCAGTGTTGACACAGTCATTGATGTTATCATAATCGAGTGACTGGTACAGCACTGCCCCAGTACATCTCCGGTGCTGACACAGTCTTTGATGATATCATAATCGAGTGACTGGTACAGCACAGCACTGCCCCAGTTCATCTCTGGTGCTGACACAGTCTTTGATGATATCATAATCAAGTGACTGGTACAGCACTGCCCCAGTACATCTCCAGTGCTGACACAGTCTTTGATGATATCATAATCAAGTGACTGGTACAGCACTGCCCCGGTACATCTCCAGTGCTGACACAGTCTTTGATGATATCATAATCGAGTGACTGTACAGCACTGCCCAGTTCATCTCTGGTGCTGACATAGTCTTTGATGATATAATCGAGTGACTGGTACAGCACTGCCCCAGTTCATCTCTGGTGCTGACATAGTCTTTGATGATATAATCGAGTGACTGGTACAGCACTGCCCCAGTTCATCTCCAGTGCTGACACAGTCTTTGATGCTATCATAATTGAGTGACTGGTACAGCACAACACTGCCCAAGTTCATTTCCGGTGCTGACACAGTCTTTGATGATACCATAAGCGAGTGACTGGTACAGTACAGCACTGCCCCAGTTCATCTCCGATGCCTGCACAGTCGTTGATGATATCATAATCGAGTGACTGATTCAGAGCAGCATTGCCCCAGTTTATCCCTGGTGCTGACACAGTCATTAATGATATCATAATTGACTGACAGGTACAGCACAGCACTGTCCCAGTTCATCTTCGGTGCTGACACAGTCGCTGATGATATAATCGAGTGACTGTTACAGAACAGCACTGCCCCAGTTCATCTCCGGTGCTGGCATAGCAGCACTCCCTCAGTATGCTTGATTCCCCATCATTTAGTCAATGTGCCTGTGACATTCCTGTCCCCAATACCACTGCTATGTACATTATGTGATATTTTATTATGTGGTTTATACCAGAGTGAGATTAACTTAGACACATTTTAAACCAGATTGATGAACTTCCTTTACTGCATCCCTAATGTACATATTGTTTTCTTACACTTCATTGGTCTGATCCTTTTTAATTCCTCCAAGCCTTGTGGATTTCAAATACCATATTGGAAATGGACCACATTCCTAAGTCAAAGAAGTCAAGTTCATGAAATAAGTATTATTTCAATCTTTGATGCTAGCCAAAAGTGCAAATGCAATGTGCCCAGAACTGACTATTTCTGAAATGCATACAGACTTACATGTATCAGTAGCATATATAAATAAGACTGTAAATTCTGTTTTATGAGACCCATTACTCCTACTACTACTGGAATTGTCTGGGTATCCTTCTTCCACATTGCCCTCCTTTCTGCCTGCAAACCCTGGCGTTTTATGACTTTGTGTCTGTCTGTCTGTACGTAAGACACTGTAATCAGTGGGTGTAGCAGTTTAAAGGATCAGTGCTACTTTTATCTTCTTTCCATGGACTACTATATCTGGTTTTAATGCATCTGTTTTTTGAACTGTTAATAATGGGTGATCCCATGTGATATAAACTTTATCATTCTCTATAATGGAACAGTCTTGCCATATTATTATGCCTTTCAGTATATAGACCCTGTGCTATTAGTGTATCACATTCAGGAACAAGATGTGTCACTGTTTCCAGCTCTGTTTTACAGAACCTGCATTTGTCTGTTTCTCCCACATTTTCAATGGACTTTGTAAACCAATGTTTCTACATCAACCATTGAGAAACAGTTGCTCAGAATCACTTTTACTGATTAAGTTTTGCAGACATAAGGTTGCGACGAAGGTCGGCTTTTTTTTTTTTGGCAGTGAATTATTACATTTTGGAAGTACAGCCTTACAGTAAGACTGCAACTCGGGATTTTTGAGACTTTAGGAAATAACTTATTTGATCAGTTGGTAGCGCCAAATGTCGGCCTCCTTTTCCACTTTTTGGGTTTGAATGTTTTTTGTGGTAGACTGCTTACATAGACTACATGGATTTTACATCTTTCATTAAAGGGCTTGTGTTTCCTTAACATAGAACCACCACAGGGCTCGTACATGAATTATTATGGAGCCACCACAAGGTACTGTGCATTTTTTTTTCTACCAAGGGGATTATTTACAACTATCCATTACAAACTCTACAATTAGACCAGGCAGTTGATTTCTTCAACAGTACTTTTACCAATGTCCTTAATACAGTTGCTCCCATTAGAAAAATTAGAGCTAAAGCAAACTATGCCCCATGGCTAAGTAGGAGCACAAGAGCCTTACCAACGTCCAGAGATAAAGCCTGGACGATCTGGAAAAAGAATAACACAACCCTAGCCAAACAAGACTACCAACAACTTAGGAATCAGGCCAAAAAACAAACAAAACTTGATAAATAGAACTACTTCCTAGGTATCCAAGACAAACACTCCAAAAAGCCCCAAAAGTTTTGGCAAGCTATCAATTCCCTACTACAACCCGGCAAAACTACCACTCCAGGTCCCAACACCACCACTAATAACAATGACATAGCTTCTCAATTTAATCATCACTTCACAGAATCTGTTCTGTCATTATCTGCCCAACTATCCAAGAATAACTCTATATCTACCCCAACCACAAGTCCCATTAATATACCTTCCTTTACTCTCTCACCTGTTCCAGTCTCTATAATTAAAACACTACTCTCAAAACTGAAACCTACCACTCGTGCAGCCGAGGGTATACCCGTTAACTTCCTAAAAATAGCAGCTGAATCCTTAGCTTACCCTGTCTCAATTCTTATCAACTGCTCCATACAGGAAGCCTACTTCCCTCAACTATGGAAAGTCTCATATATTATCCCTCTTCAAAAAGGCGTCAACTTCTATGACCTAACAAACTACCGCCCCATTGCTATCTTACCTCCCCTATCCAAGCTACTTAAGAAATGTATTCACACTCAAGTGATGCACTTCCTGAATTTACATAATCTCCTCTCCATCACACAGTGTGGCTTCCGCCCAAACCATAGCACACCTACTGCACTTCTTTCTTTTACTAATCAGGTTAACCAACTTAGAAACAACAACAATTTTGTATCAGCTATATTCTTAGATCTCTCCAAAGCATTTGATATGGTCTCACATACCATACTATTAGACACCCTATCCTCCCTGTCCTTTGCCCCTCTACTATTTCCTGGTTCAAAAACTATCTATCTGACAGGAAACAATCTGTCCAGTGGCAAAGTGTGCTATCACCTCTACTGCCAACTACCATAGGGGTACCACAAGGCTCAATATTGGGGCCATTATTATTCTCCATTTTCACCAACAAACTACACACCTCCACCCACCATGCTTCACTTATACAGTACACAGATGATTCAAAGCTAATCTCCTCAGCCCCATCCCTAACTACTTTACAGCACTTTACCCAGGAATCTTTCAACTCTGTGGAAAGATGGATTAATGATATCCAACATATCTTAAATCTCAACAAGACCAAATTACTCCTTTTTACCCCCAACAAATCTAAAACCTCTCCTCTTTCCTTCACTATCACCTCCAGTAATGACACTGTAATTTCTCCCTTTCCCCATACTAAACCCCTTGGTGTAGAAATTGACAAAAATCTTCTCTTTGATGTCCATATTTCTCAAACCATTAATAAAGTTCATAAAAAAATCGGAACTCTATACAGACACAAAAACTTCCTATCAGATCAAGCACAGGTCATCCTAGCCCAAACCCACCTATTGTCTACCCTAATGTATGCAGCACCAATCCTAACCCAGGTCAGGAAATTGGACCTAGACAAACTTAATCATGTTACAATAAAATTGCAACATTTGCCAATAACTCTGCTTTTAGAAGCCATCACTGCCTAGCCCTAAAGGAACTACAGTGGCTAGAACTTCCTCAGTTACTTAGTTACCACCATCTAGTTCTTGCTTACAACATTCTAAGGCATCCTCACAAAACTCCAGCACTAAACCAACTACTGACCCAATACTCAGCAAATTGTCCTCTCTGTTCTACCAGCAAAACTCTCCTATGTATCTCAAATGCTAACAGCACTGCTGGCAAAGCTCTATTCTCTTATACCATAGCTAGAAAGTGGAATAACCTCCCCCATAATGTATCTTCTGCATCAACTATAACACAGCTGAAACTCACTTAAGTCACATCTTATGGATTCCTGGCTCTGTCCATGCATTACATAAATACTTTCCTTCTCTCTTCCACTCCTTCTCACCGTCCTCCCTACTTCTTCTTACTGTCTTCATGCTACAGTGTTGGAAACTCCTGTTGACTGCCATCTGGGGCCAAAGTTTTTCTGCAATTTAAGCTTGCTAAAAACAAATCCATTGTAGATATGTATTATTTCTTGTGTGTTTTTTTGCTTGTCTTATGATCTTTTGCAATTATTGTTTAATTAATGTGGAGCTTTTCTCCCCGGGCGTCCGCTGTAAATGGACCTTGTTCCAGTTGGACATTCCCGGTCAACAAATGTAAAATAAATAAATAAATAGTCCACATTCCTGGGCCTCTGATATTAACCTTTAATTTTCCTGTTTAAATTCACCTCTCTCTAACCATTTCTGTATCAGATCCTGATTGACATGTGGTTGTTCCAGGAGTTTTCTGTACTTGCAACTATATTTATGTCTTTTCCACACTTCTTGCCTTCTCATCTGATCCTTCTCCTTATATTCTTTCTTTTGTTTCTTGACACATTCAGTCGCTGCGTGATTTTTGTCTACTTCTGGTTTGGTTTCCATTCCTGCTTGACACCGATATACTTCATGTTTCAAAACTTTCACTTTTTTTGGATTTAATTAGGTCAGTGATATGTATGCAGTCCTACGACTGCAGATCTATAGATGCAAACAATTTCAAGGAGACTCTTACCTCCTTCAGAATGAGGGATATAGAATCTAAGTATACATTGATTTTTATAAATCATTTGTTAAGCATGAAGCATTTTTCTTGTTTTCCTCTCCAACTGATCCAGAACCTTTTGGGGCCAATCAGTCACCCCAAAACTGTAAGTTAATAAATGAAGAACAAACTGATTTATAGCTTGGACCTTGTTTCTAGATGCCAGGGATGTTTTCAATGTTAATTTTATCTTCTAAAATATTCTTTACTAAGTTTTGTTTGCATTTGTTCATGTTTTATTGCCAATCCTTTGATTCCCAAACAAGTATAAACTCTATCTTGCTCACATTCCTTTATATCACATTCTAGTCCCAGCCTGATATTTTGGTGCTGCATCTTTCCTGTTTTGAATGTTGCTTTTGCACATTTATCAAGACTAAATAATATTCTTATATAATCTGTTTTGAGCACTTCCATTTGTGCTTTCATCTCCTCATCTGATGAACTATACATTTTTAAATTATCCACAAAAAGTAAATGAGAAGTCTTTGCACTTTGATGTTGTCTGAGATTCAAACTGTAACCATAACCTTACCTGTTATGTAGACAGCTTAATGGGTTAAGGGCAAGACAAAAGAGCAGCGGCGACAAAGAGTCAGCCTGGAATATCCCCCTTTGAATTTTTATCCCTGGGATGATATTTGTCCTTTATCATGGCTTAGCTGCAAAGTGGTTTACCACTGTTTCATGGTCACTGTAATGTAATCGATCAATGTATGGTATATCTTATACATCTGTAAGCACTGTTTTATCCATGAATGTGAGATGCTGTCAAATGTTTTTTTTTTTTGTTTGTTTTTTTGTAATCTATCCATGGCATAGTTAGATTATTCCCCTTTTTACAATTCTCCATTATGACTTTATTTAACAGCAAATGAGCCTTTGTTCCATATGTCTTTCTTTTGTTACCCTTTTATTCTATTGCCATGATTGAGTAAATGACAATAAACTGTCGACATCAGTTCCAGCATATAGTTTATTCATTATCGGAAAGCAACTTATTAGTCTATAGTTTTTTTTTAGGATAGCTTTCAGGTTCACTATTAAGGAGATAATTTTTCCTGTTGTTAACCAGGCTGGTGTGTGTTTGGGGTAGTCATGTAAGTAGTTCTTACTCAGGGCTAAATCTTTGTGTAATAATGTTAATATTGTTAGCCAGAAGTTAAGTACTGCATCTGGGCATGGTATATTCCATGTAGCAGCTTTTCTTAATTTTGTTTCAATTTCTCTGGCCATTACTTCATCCCATTTCATATCCTGTACACTTGAATGTCTTACTGTTTCTTTTACTTCTTCTAGCCATCAAGCATCTTTGTTATATTCCACAGGGTCTTCATATATATTTTTCCAAAATGGGCCTATTTTTTCTTTTTTTGGGACTATTTCTATTCCTTTTGATTTGTTTCCCAGTTCTCTATAAGACTTTTTTTTTGGATCATCAATGAGAGGCTTATGTTGTACATATCCTTTATATTTATTTGCATATCTTCTAGGTTTTTCTGCCTGTGCTGTTATCTTCACTTTATTATTTGCAATAGCGCAAACTGTAAATTGTTTGTAACTGGAGTTTTTCTCCTCGGGTCTCCACTGAAAATAGGCTACTGGCCCAACCCAGTTAACAAATGTCAATAAATAAATAAGTAAAACTGATCCTGGCTGTTCTGTTACTGCACATTGCTTTTATCACTTCTGTCTTTCTAAGTATTTTTGTTGATCTGTTCCCTCTACTATACTCTTCTAGTGACACTTTTCTTAACTGACTTGTACTTTTCCATGATAGCATTTGATTTCTTCCCTTCCTTTCCCTTATTGTCCAGTATTTTTGTGGTAAGACTTTATCTGTTATTAACTTTGCTGCACAGTAATATATCCTATTTACTTCTGTTATATCACATGAATTTCTTTTAATAGTCTTGATTACTCTATTCATTTGTATCAGACTTCTAATGTTTTGGGTCTTCTTGACTTTCTGCAGTCTATTTCTTTTATCAGTCTTAATTTGTCTGTCCATGTTTATTAAATTAAGTAGCTCTTCCCTTAGATCCTTTCTCTTCTAAACTGAGGGCACATTCTTTATTCTCTCTTTCCTGCGAGCATTCTACAGAACGTTCTAGAACATTTTCTTGTGACATATTCACTTCATCTGCATCCTGCATCAGCCATTGTTCTTTCATATGAGAACTTACTGGCCTGTCACTCCACAACATTGACTGCATCAGAGTTGCCACTGTTTCCTGTTCCTTCCCTTACTGTGCAACTCCAGCTGAACTTTGTACTGGTTTCCTACTGAAGGCAGTATCTTTATGTGACAACTCATCAGATGCTTCTCATTCCACCTGTTTTTCCTTAATTTGTGGACTCACTGTTCCATCATGCTGTAACATTACCAGAGCTAGATTTTCTACATTAATAAATCCTTTACTTCACAGGTAATCCATAAATTCAATTTCTATTTCTTTAATTTAGTACATAATCCATACATTCAGTTTCTATTTCTTTAACTTCTCCATTACTAATCCTCTTTTCTACTTTCCCACTTTGTTTTCTTATTTTTGTATTGTAAAATATTCCATATCAGGATGCCTTTACCTGTATTTCCCTTCAAGTATCTTTGGTGCTGCATTTCTATATTAATTAGTTTTGTTTTCTCCTTGCATAAATATTGCACCATATTAAAACTCTTTTTCTTTCCCATGTCCATATTTCTTCTTCAAATGTCTGTTACTCCACCTGTTTCTCCATACTTTGGGGACTCATTGTTCAATCATGCTGTGACATAACCTGTGTTAGACTTTCTACACAAAATCCATCACTTTGCAGGTATTCCCTACCTTCAGCTTCTTTTTGTTTAACTTCTACTTTACTAATCTTCTATTCTACGTTCCCCCTTTGTGATCGTATTTTTTGTATTGTAAAATTTTCCATATTTGGATGCCTTTGCCTGTATTTTTTTTCAAATATCTTTGGAGTTACATTTTTGTATTGAGGAGTCTGACTTTCTCCTTTGCATAAATATTACAGCATCTCAAACTTTTTTTTCTTTCCCATGTCCATGTTTCTTTTCTTATAACTTTGAAAAATCTATAGGTTTTGTTCTTTATATTTTCACACTTCCTCGTCGCTTCTTTCTCCAAATCACCCAGGGTTCCTTGGTCTATATAGTGTTTTTCATGAATCTGTTGTATTAGTAAACACAAATTTGCATTTGAAGCTTTTGACAGTACTTTTCTTTCCTGTAATTTCTCTCTTAATCATGTTGAACTGTCACTCACAGCCTCACCTCAGGCTTTGTCCCTACCGAATAGCACACTGCTACAGTCATCCCTCTCCATAAAGAAGGCGTGACTACAGACCCTGGAAATGATCTCCCCATTAGCCTGATGAGTCTGATATGTAAGGCTATGGAGCACATTATCATGGACCTAATTAACAAGCATATAGGGAATCTCCAAACTCTAGATCCCACACAATTTGGTTTTGTGAATGGTAGATCATGCCTGCTCAACCTGGTGACTTCTTTGAATCAGTCACCAGAGTGGTGGATGAAGGTAAGGTAGTTCATACAGCCTACCTCAATCTGACCAAGGCCTTTGATACCACTCCTCACATGGGAATTATTGATAAACTCAGCAAACTAGGCATCAACCCCTATATCGTTAGGTGGTTTGCAAATTGGCTCACAGATAGAACCCACCATGTGAAAGTAGTGGACTACAAGTCAGACTGCCAACCAGTCACAAGTGGAGTCCCACAGGGATCAGTCCTGGGTCCTCTCCTGTTTGGCATCTACTTCTCAGAAGTCCAGGCCAACACGGAGGGACTCTGGCTCACCAAATTCACAGATGACTGCAAGCTGGGAGGCATTATTAACTCCCCAAGTGATGCAGACATCCTACAGAAAGGCCTCACTGAGACCAATGACTGTTGTCAAAACCATGGCTTTAAGCTTAATGCCAAAAAATGCATCGTCATCCCCTTAGGAAAAACTCAGTTCCCACTAATTACCACATTGATGGGTGCCCACTGAAGACTGAAGGTGTTATAAGAGATCTGTGGACACAGGTTGACAGCAACCTCTCCTTCGACCACCACATTGCCACTGTGGTCAGAAAGTCCTTCTACTTGGCACATCTCATTACCAAGGATTTTGCAGCCAGGAAGAAAGAGGTCATCATTTCTCTCTACTCTTCCCTCATTAGACCAGTCATAGAGTATAATGCCCCATTTGGCAGGTACCTCACTTGACACCTGCAACAGCTGGAGAGGCCACAAAAGTACCTCATGAAGAGGATCCTAGGCCTTAAACACATGTCCTACATGGACAGACTAAAAAAAACTCCAGCTATTCTCTGTCTCATATTGTCTACTAAGAGGCGATCTCTGCTTGACTTACAAAGCCATGTCTGACCCAGCTCTGTTAGAAATGCTGCATCTAAAGAAATCCCACTCCCTCCACACCACATGCTCCAGAGACCTCAACCTCATTACCACAATCAACAGAACATTCTGGAGGGACAGGTTCATAACCCAGAGACTACACATGCTCTGGAATAGACTTCCCATACATGTCAAGCAGAGCACCTCACTAGCCCTCTTCAAACAAAATCTTGATGAGTGGATAGGAAATAGAAAGTTCACCCCAGGGATCACTCCAGTGGCTCTACATGATAGAAGAACTGGGCACAAACGTTGGGTGACACAATGCCAGGGTACTTCTATGGGCTAGGCTTGTAAAGGCCCCAGGGCCATTAGCCTAGTACACACCTATGAACCTATGTTCTATCCAGAAATTCTGGGCTTCTTGCATAATAGTAACAATACATAATTTCTTTCTTATTCTCAGTAGTCCACACCATCATCTTTATGGCTCTTTTTTGGCCTGTCAGTTTCTGTATTTTTGTGGATTACTACTTCCTTTTACAACAGTGGAACCATCCTCTTCCTCTGCCAGGCCTAACGTCATTGTAGGAATGTCTTGAGGATTTTACACAGTCATTTTTCCAGTCCTGGCACCAGTGCGCCTACCAGGATTGGACATTTTTTTTATCCTGGGACTTGTGCATCCAGGTGTTTTTTTGTTTTTTTTTGCCTACTTCTGTCTATAATATTTGCTGTATAAAATACAGTCTATATATCAGTGTCGCCTTGATGAGATTTTGTAAAAACAGGATCCACCTCAGGAAGGTACTCACTAACACTTGAGGATGAATTCAATTCCAGCAATATGACTCCCCTTTGCTTACTGATTTTATCATCTCTCCATCCGGAACCCAGTACTATATGTTTTATTGTGTTAATAGAAATGCATCTCCTCCCATGCTACAGTAATGCACTATATTCTAAATGTGATGATAAATGTGGAAGAGAAAACTGTATGTAATAACAAAGCTTGTATACTTTATACAAGTTAGGAGATCCCATATATACATCTATCCTAATATGAAATCACAGAAGCATCATATTCACTGCTGACGGACTACACTAATGTAATGAACAAACTAAACACTGCAGGCAGTGCAGTGGTGCAGCAGTTAATGTTGTCGCCTCATAGCAAGAGGTTATCCAGTTCAATTCTTGGCTGGGGTGCCTTCTGTGTGGAGTCTGCTTAGCCTCCCTGCGTTCACGTGGGTTTCCTCTGGGTACTCCGGTTTCCTCCCACATTCCAAAGAAGTGTTTAGAACATTTCTCCCTGGGTCACCACTGAAAATAGGCTGTGTCCTAATCAGACTTTCCTGGTCAACAAATGTTAAATAAAATAACTCAGTTTTCAAAGGACAAATTAAGACTATAAAATTATTTTCATAACTCACAAATAGTGACAGTTCTGAAAAATATGATAAATGCATGAAATGTATATGCCCAATGTTCAGTGTTCAATGTAGCTGGTTGTCAGACTCAACAAAACATAATTAGTTATTAAAATCTGTTAGCATGCAGATTTGGACATACACCTAATTTCCAAACCTGATATCTAACTGCTTCTTAAAGCTGTCTAAACAGTCAGCCTTCTTAATATGCAATGGTAATGAATTCCAAAATCTCCCACTTCTTGAGTTACAGGTTAATAATGCAACCAATGCGTGGATGTTCCCTGTAGAAAAGAAGTGTTATAAAAAAATCTATCCTTAATAAGGAAGACATAACTTTATTTCTATAGTAATTACAAACTAAGCTCAGATCTCTTCTAATCAGCTTATAGCCTACAGAGACTAGAGACATTTCAAGATGTCTATTCCTATATCAAGGATGTTTCACTTTGGCTATTTGTCTTCTAAATGTCTGCTGAATCCTCTGCATATTCTGAATTTGTAAGATATTGTACAGACAGGCTGCAGCACCGTACTTAATATTTGACCTTGTCATAGAATTTGGTGTTTGTGTGTGTGTGTGTGTGTGTGTGTGTGTGTGTGTGTGTGTGTGTGTGTGTGTGTGTGTGTGTGTGTGTGTGTGTGTGTGTCTGCGTGTAGAAACTTAAGCAACATAGAATATCCCTCATCAATGAGTATTTTTCGTAGTTATTAAGTTTAGATTTTCATCAAAAGACAAGTGATCATCAATTGGTATCCCCATATCTCTAGGGTTTCTATTATTTGGTAATAATCTATTGTCTAAAGCATAAGAGTAATTAATTTGCTTTCCAGAGTGAATAACCTTATGTTTCTTAGTACTGAACAGCATTCCTTTGGACTTGTTCCACTTGTATCAGCTATCTTTTTACTTTAACAGAGCAGCATAATCACTAAAATTGGTTACTATATACCATACCTTGCAGTCGTCAGCAAACTTGCTAACTCAAATGCTAGGACCACCAGGAAACTCTGTGATACATTTTCTAAACAATACTGGGCCTAGTACCATTCTCTGAAGTACACATATATTCACCACCCTATCCACCAAGAATTTTTCCTTATTCTTAGCCCACATACTCTGTTCTTTAAGCATTTGTCTGTCCAAGTAATAATGCAGCTAAGTCATAAGGAATGTATTGTTTTAATTATCTTTGTAGGTGGAACAGATTCAAAGGCTGCGGCCATGGCCACATCCAAGTTTATTACGTGTTGAAAATCCTGTATCCACAGCATCAATCAAGTTCAAGTAAAAGCTAACAAGATCAGTCAAACAGCAGCATCCTTCCATAAATCTAATCTGGATAATATATAAACCTTCAACAACAATTATAGTTTTGTGTTCAAACGTGTTACTGTTGCTGTTCTTTAGTCATTGTTGGATATGTAAACTTTGATTTGTTCCGTGAGTAATTTCTTTATCAGTATCCTTTCAAAGCATTTATTAGTTATACTAGTAAGGCTTATTAGACAAAAAGTACCCACTGTATTGCAATTATTAGCTTTAGGTATAGGAATTACACTTCCTTCTTTCCATATCAAGTACAAACCCTGCTTGAAGCAAAGTGTCTTTAGAAATATAAAAAAGTCAAGCACTATAATAACTGCTTTATTATTTTACTCAAAGAAGCTTTTTAACCCATCTGGTCCTACTGCTGAGTTATCCTTAATTGCTAAAGCTGCTTCTTCCATATCCCCATACAAAACAACTAGACATTCATCTTACTGCAACTCAATTATATTTTATTAAGTACTGTGGCTTTTATATTATTGACAAATATTTTAACAATATGCTATGGTAAGATATATATATATATATATATATATATATATATATATATATATATATATATATATATATATTTTTTTTTTTTTCCTGTGGGCCTCTGTTAAAAATAGGGTACTTTACCCAGATGGGCTTTTCCAGTCAACAAATGCAAATAAATAAGGAAATATTCATTCCTCACTGGCTTTCTTACCCATAACCCATCAAATGTTTAAAAATGCCTTAATATATAAATATTAAAGTCAGCTAATTTCAAGTCATAAGTGCTTTTAGCTTTCCTTATACTTTGCCTAAATCTTACTTTAATAATTTGAAATCATTTTTTGTTATTTATTCAAGGAAAAGTCTGGTAAACCATTGTAAAAGATCTTTCTTTTTTTTATATAACCTTCCTAACATCACTGTCTACCATGGGGCAGATTTCTTTCTTAACTTATTATTTTGACCACAGGGGAGCTATTTTTCTACCACAGAGTTATGGTAATTATAAAATGCAGAGCTGTACCTAGGAGATGTGGCGTTCAGTACAGTTCCACAATCTGAAGACCCTCTTCTCATCTCTCTGAGTTGAGGAGGTAAAAAAGGTCATCCAAGGAGCTCATTAGCCAAAAACATAACTTCTTTCTGAATAACTGTAGCAAACCACTTGCAACAAAAGTAACAAGTGGCTTTTGCTGCATTGCAAATACCACACCTGGGGAGTTGAGATCTTAGCTCTTAAGACCTGACTGCAAATGTAATACTAGCATTCAGAAACAATATGAACGGAAGATGATTGACTTTAATAATTGGCTTAATTTTTTTGTCCCTTCTAGATGGTAAAAAATTTCCCAACCTGGGAGGATGTGGTCACTAGACCATGCTGCTTTGCAAGTTATAGCTCCCCCTTTCTATGACCCAGGAAACCCATAATACATACTTAAATTTACTGGAGACACTCACCATTTAGCCCAATACCATATTCATGAATGAGTTTAACTACACCTCTGTAAAACAGGTATCATTTCATGACCCCAGACATGCAGGCCCAGAGATTCATTGACTTTGTCAACACAAACACCCTGGACCAAATAGTCCATGCACCCACTAGGAGCACAAAAACCATACTGGATCTTGCCCTCACAAATATGGGAGAACACTACACCACTCATAGAGTAAGGTCCTGTCTGGTAAGTTCAAACCATAAAGCTGTCTCCTGTATAATAAAAGTAAAATCTTAGACCCCTAATAATACTGGGACATTTAGGAACTATTCTGTGGCAAACTTATGACTGTTAAGTGATAATCTGGCAAAATTTCAAGCCTCCCTCCTCAAACCCTGAGAGCACTGCTGCCTGTACAGAATTGTTCACAGAGACCCTATGCAATCATGTTAATAGATGCATAGAGACACTTGTGCCTACCTGGAATAAACACAAAAGAAAATCAGAAAACAATCCACCTTGTTAGAGTCCCAACATCAATAGGTTGTATAACCAAAGGAAGAAAGTTATGGCAACAATTAGGAAGTGCAATGCCCAGAAAGATAAAAACTTTTCCATCAGTCTAAACATGCAGTTCAGAGAGCAAATCAAGTCTAGCAAAGCCAAATGCGAGGCAACAATAGCTTCCTAGGCCATGGACAACCATAAGGCTTTCATTAACTTTTTTTACAACATCAAAGGCAGTACACAACAATGTGCTGAACTAAATGTAAATGGAACCACCTACACTGATCCAGAAGATATATAAAATCTACTGGCCAACAAATTCAGCTCCAGTTTTACACCTACAACCCCCCAGCCACCCCCTCAGGAAATGCTGGTGAACATAATCCCTCCAACTTTCACAAGGGAGTAGGTCCTCAATTCACTCTCCAAGACCAAGAATATCATAACAATGGGCCAAAATAGTATACTAGAATGTCTCCTAAATGGCATGAAATATGACCCATCAGGACCACTGGAATCAGTATTTAACAACAGTATCCAAAAAGGCTTTGCACCTTGTGAATAAAGAACTTCAACAGTAATCCTACAAAAGGGTGGGCTATCTATGGACTATCCATAAGTCTGACTAGGTTCATACACAAAGCCATGGGAAGAATTTGCATGGAAATGATTGACAGTGATATAGGATATCTTCTGACACTGGACCAAACCCAATTTCATTTCATTAAAGGCAGATCATACCTGCTCAACCTGATGAACTTCTTTGAGAAGGTCACCAAAGCAATGGATGAGGACAAAACACCGCATACTGCCTACCTTGACTTGGACAAGGCATTTGATACAATGCCCACTTGGGCATTGTAAACAATCTCTTGGGATTAGGTATAAGCCCCCTATCTCACCCAGTGGATAACCAGGTGGCTCTCAGATAGCTCCCAAGAAGTTAGGATAGGGGAGCCTCTTGGGCCTCTGTGCTTGGTCTGCTCTTTTTTAGCATTTACTTCATTGAAGTCAAGGCCAAGGCCAATAGCATCTGGCTGACCAAGTCTGCATATGATTGAATCCCACTGTGATGGATCTTCTGCATATCCACAAAGCAAATAGCATCAGAGTTAACCAATATAGGGGCTTAAACCCTGCTTGCAATATTAATAGGACAAGTTAGAAGGACAGGTATGTGTCTCAGTGACTACAGCTTCTCTGGCGCAGGCTTCCCATTCATGTGAAGCAGAGTTCTTCCCTAACCCAGTTCAAGCATAACTTGGGCCAGTGGATGGGAAATGGAAATTCACCCCTGGTCTGGCCTTTTACAGCTATGTACATAACCTAAAAGGTAGAACCCAAGCATGTGCAGAACTAGTGGCCAACAGTATCATACACACTGACCTCACAGAGGTAGCTAACCTCCTAGGAGATAGGTTTGGTGAAAATTTTACTCCCTTATCCCTTCCTAACTTACAACAAACTCTCCTCCAAACTTCCCCCCACCTTACATATCTGAAGAGCAGGTCCTCAAAGGCCTGCCCAAGGCAAAGAACACGGCTTCTATGGGACCAGATGACATCCCAGGCTGTCTTCTAAACAGGATAAAACATGAACTAGCAACAACACTAAGTGTCCTTTTCAATCATAGTCTAACCACAGGCTTTGTTCCTGCAGAATGGTGAGCAGGTACAGTTATTCCCCTTCACAAAGGTGGCCTAGCAACAGACCCGGGGAATTACAGACCCATAAGCCTGATCATTCTCATCTGTAAGGCCATGGAACGTATCATTATAGACCTCATAAATAAAGACATAGGTGACCTCAAAACCCTGAATCCTACCCAATTTGGCTTTGTGAAGAGCAGATTCTCCCTGTTAAATCTAGTGAATTTCTTTGAAAGTGTAACCAAGGTCATTGATGATGGCAAATCTGTTCCCACAGCATACCTCAACTTGGCAAAGGCTTTCAACACAATTCTACATTCAGGAATTACCAATAAACTTAGCAAACTGAATGTAAACCCCTTCTCTGTAAGATGGGTTGCCAACTGGCTCACAAACCAGCCACACACTATTAAAGTGGGTGACTCCACATCAACCAGCAGGCCTGTTACCAGAGGGATGCCACAGGGATCAGGGCTGGGCCCCCTACTGATTGGTATATATTTCTCAAAAGTTCAGGTCAAAACTAAAAGGTTGTGACTGAGCAAGTCTGCAGATGACTGCAAACTAGGTGCAATCAATTAAATCCCCAAATGATGTCAATATATCCAGCATGGACTCATAGACCAATGACTGGTGTATTAGTCATGGTCTCAAACTGAATGCAAATAAATGCATCATTAAACTTTTCAGCACAAACAATTTCCCTTCACACTATCAAATCAATAACAATACCCTAAGTACCCATGGAGTGGTAATAAACCTGAGATCATAGGTTGACCGTGACCTTAACTTTGACCAACAATGTCAACCATTGTAAGGAAAGTTTTCCACAAAGCTCTCTTGAATAGTAAAGGCATCACCTCGAGAGCAAAGGAAGTTATAACCCGCCCCATACTCAGCACTTATCTGGCCCATAATTAAGTATAAAACCCCATTCGGTATGTACCGTACTAAGCACCTACAGCAAATAGAGAGACCTCAGAGGTTTCTAATAAGGAAGATCACGGGTCTCCAGCATGTGCCTTACATGGACTGACTAAAATCCCTGTCACTATACTCCATATCATATAGACTTATTAGGAGAGACTTATGCCTGGCCTACAGAGCAACTCAAGACTCAAACCTAATAAACTTACTGCATATTCGGAAATGAAATGGGTCTAAGGCTACCCATTCCAGGGACTTAAATATGGCCTGTAACTTAAATAGGACATGTTGGAGGGACAGATTTATCTCCAACTGCCACATCTTTGGAACAGGCTACCAATTCATACGAAACAGAGCACCTCTATGACACTGTTCAAGAGGAACCTGGATGAGCGGATGGGGCACTGTAAATTCTTAACAGGGATAGCGCCCACAACCCTCCTGGACATGGCCAGTCATCACTAAATGTAACCTTGGGTATTGACTAGTACCTCTTCGGTATTACATTGGGTTAATACGGCTAGGATTAAAATTATCTTTGTGTCCACAGTCTAGCAATCTTCTATGATCCTATGTGTGTAATGGACAGAGGCTGCCTGTAAATGCTTGACCATACAAGTTCTAGCCTAGCTGTAACCCTTTAAATAATCTTAAGGTACATAAACATATCAGATATATTTGGGATGAATGGTTATGCCTAAAATGTGGTTGTTAGCCTAGTAAATACGAACCCAAAAGTAAAAATTACTCTACAAAAACTCAAACTCATATATAATAAAGATTCTAATAAAACATAAAGCATACAGTGCAAAAGATAACATATTCAACAAAACTTCAAACAGTACTTTAGTACAGTACAGTAATAAAAATGCATATTAAATGGACCTGTAGTATCTCCTTTTGTCCTCTAGCACACATACTAAACGTTTATTTTCTGTGGAGCTGCTTGACACCCATTCACCTTCTAACTTAAAGATAGCAACTCTGAGATTGCACAATACTTACTGAATGAATGCTGCTTTATTAAGAATATATTTGATCTTACTCCTACTGGCTACATCCAAGGTTTGTAGTGACCATTTCCAGTCAACTCTCTGTGTTCTGATCTTACATGTCTCAATTTTTCACCAGTCTCCATCAAGGAAATAACTCCAAGGCCCAAAGCTGCAACATCAAGAAAGGTATAGAAACAGAAAACAAAAAAAGGGAGACACAAAATGTTATATGTTTCACAGGTGACAGACATTACGAGATGACTTCATTCCATCAAGCAAAAATCCATGGTAATATGGAACAACTAGACTCTACTTTGGTGCCTGTGGTGTATTGAGCAGTGCACAAAAATGCAGGTTTTCTGCAAAAGAAAGCCCTCATATGACTACAAAAGAGACTATGGATATCTGCAGTGCTGAGCAGCAGTAATAAAATGGCTTCTGATGATATGTTTGCTATCCATGTGTTTCTTCATAGTACTGTATGCACTAAAAAAGAAAATTGTTGCATGTCTTCAACTTGAAAGAGGGTTGCCCTGCTGTTAAGCTCAGATTCAAAGATTGCAAAAGAACATTGGAGTTAAGGACTGCATATGTAAAAAGAATTGAACATTATTTTATTTATTTATTTATTTTGTTTGTTTGATTTTGTTTATTTATGTGTTTATTTTCTTGTGGATAACAGCATTTCTTTTGATGAGTACATCAACATTACTTAGTATAGTAGGAGCATACACATATACAATACTTCAGAACCTTTGTCAGACAGAAAAAAAGAAGGTTAAAACCAAATAAATTATTGTGGAAGTGTTACAGGGGCATTTTAACCCTAAATTGTTGATGATTGCAAAAATAATTTTGTTTATTCATTATGTAAACCATAAAGATAAAACTAGAACATCATATATGTGACACATTATGATGTCCCTCCTCTGGGCCAGTAATCAAGGAGCCTCAATCCTCACCACTGAAACCGGTAGGGAACTTTCACTTAGTCTTAGAACAAAAATGGATACACACGGTATTTTCCAATGCAACTCTCTGCACCAAGCACAGTTTCCCTTAAGAGCACACAGGAAGTACACTCCAATTCTGGGGATGGGTTTTCCTCTCCAGGCTCCAAATAAGATTCCACCTTTCTCTCTGCAGAAATCTCTGTGTCCCTGTTCCAAGTAGATGAAACACACAGTCTTTGAGATTTGATTTCCACATACCCGCGTGCTCGCGCACACACACACACACACACACACACACACACACACACACACACACACACACACACACACACACACATACTCACACACACACGCACACACACACACAAACCCAGGAAACACTGGCACACAGATTCACCTGCTATACCACCTTCACCCAGACTAGAAGGTGGATTCACTGCCACCAGCCAGCTACTTTAAGGCTCTTACCAGGGTACCCAATTACTCTTAGTAAAATTATTACTTATACAAATGGTAATGTTTGGCCAAGCAGCAAGGCTTTCAGGAGCATGAAGCCTACAGTGCCACCAAATAAATGCAATTCTCTCAAAGGTTAAACTATGTTCTAAAAGACCAGCCACAATGATATATATATATATATATATATATATATATATATATATATATATATATATATATATATATATATATATAATAAAATAGAAAACATGAAAATACTGAATATCTATTTAAAATAAACACCAGAGTTTCAGTTCACAGGGAATATAAAAATAACACAGGTGGAAAGATTCAGACAGATACAGAAAACAATATTTAACTATTCTCAATATATTTTCCTAACTGACTGAAGAATTATTGTTCCTACTTACTTGCTAAAGCAAGCCAAGATGAAGTAGATGAGTGTCTTTGTTGTCAGGTCCCAAAACAAAGTGCTGAGTGTCACTATCACATCTTTCCCTAATATCTAAAAACAATTTCAGTGTTGGCTAAGAATGACATCACATCTGTTCACCTGATTCTGTGGTTCCCACACTACCCATAACTAGAAGCTGAACCAGTTCTAGCACAGATGTGTCACAATACACACCTAAGGCATTGCTAAGGCATCTGGAGACTGTAAAGCAATTCCAATACTTTCATTCCTCCTGTAGAGACTAACCAGCCATAGCAATTAGTTCACCACTAAGGACAATAAAAAAGAGCCCAGGCCTTTCCCAGACATTGCATCTCTGGCTGCATTCAGACATGTGAGATAAAATCTTTATGGCCTAAACCAAGTCATTTAATTTCTGGCTATTTTTCTTAAGGTAAACTGAGCTGAGCTGTGCTTAACCCCTTCCCTTCCAGCATCCTCTATTAAGATATATACATTTCTTTAGTTACAACAGTACAGTCTGATATAAATGTATATTTCATTTCTGTCCTGCAGGACCCACTGTTGATACATTTTTAACACAAGCAGCTTTACAAATATATTTTTCAACACAAGCATCTGTACAAATCAGCTTGATGTATAAATGACATACAATTCTTTACAAAATTCCAGCTAGTTATGCTGCCATATGTCTCTCTGGGAAGTAAAGAATACAGAGAAGGGCATTTTACATCCCAGTAGTGTCTTTTTCAGACCTTTTTAAATTAAAAAAGAACAGAAAAGAAAGAATGAAAGAAATAAAATAAAATAAAAGGAAAAAAAATGCAAGACAAAAATATCAAAGGTTACCTTACCTGCACTGAACATTGTGAACAAATTTCCTATCTATAACCCAGTTATCTTATTTATTCTTAAAAACTTGAAGGTTCACAGATGATATTATGTCCCATGCAACTTTATTCTAAAACCTTGGCACAGTTTGAGTAATACAGTTATATATCTTTTTCGTTTTGATCAAAACAATAACATATTTAGAATTTTAACATCTAAAAACTGATTAAAGTACATTTCCAGTCGAAATAGAGCTGAAAGAATTATCTTTAAGAGCCTGTATATCAAACAGCTGTCTCTTAAGAGATGACAGCTTATACTATATAATATGAACTACTTTAGCCATGTGGTATAATTTTGATCCCTGCATGATTGCAGGTATTTAGTAATTGTACACTGAACAGATTCCAACATAATTTATTTCAGTTCTTGTATAAACACAGAGGGTAGACTTGTACTCTAAAATTGGATTTATTATAGTTTTGGATTGGATTATTATAGTTTAATTTATAATATGTTCCTAAATGCCTCACGGCAATAGTTTTAAACATCAAACCCGATTTTCTCATAGTTCAATTGCATACATAACTAGCACTGTCTTTAAAAGATAATCTGCTATTTATTATAACTCTTAAGATATTTCATTTGCATACATAACTAGCACTGTCCTTAAAAGATAATTTGCTATTTATTATAACTCTTAAAATATTTCATTATATAAGTGCCTTCTTCTTCTTCATTATGCAATAATAAGGCACCATATAATATATATCTCTTAAATGCTTTTAACTAATGTTTACTTTTTATTTATTTATTTACACTTTGTTAACCAGATTAGTCTTGTTAATCCAATGGCCTTTTTTCAGGGGAAACCCAAGATGGTATTCTTACTGATTAATGAACATTTGGCCAGGACACCAAGGAAACTTCCCCTACTGTTTGGAGGAGAAGACGTGAAGCATTCTATATAGCTGCTAGGTGGTACTGGAGGGCTGCTAC
Organism: Protopterus annectens; assembly: GCF_019279795.1. Lineage (NCBI taxonomy): Eukaryota > Metazoa > Chordata > Ceratodontiformes > Protopteridae > Protopterus > Protopterus annectens. The sequence continues at coordinate 821,985,794 of NC_056729.1, forward strand.
AGTAGTTCTGGGAATTCCAAGCCAGAGAGAGAGGAGCAGGAGAAATCTTATTGAAAGAAGGAGAAGAAGATGAAATAACTGTTACAGGATTGGAAACTGGAGGACTGGAGACACAATTGCTGATAGATTTGATGAACCAGGTAGAGCCTAAAGAAGATGAAAGGAGCTGGAGAGACATGGTGGGAAGAGTATTACAGGTGGAAGAAAATGAGGGATTGGAAACACAAACAGCTGGTGAAGGGAAAACAATGGAGTTATTCTCGGTTAGAATAGACAGTTTTTAGGGTTTAACTCTGCAACGTTTTTTTGTTTGCTTGTTAAAAGAAAGAAGGTGTTATGCAGATGCAGCAATGCTAAGAAGAATGGAAGAATGAACTGAGTGGGGAAAACAGTAGCAGTTTTTCAACAGCCATAGAGAAGATGACCAATGGTAAGAATAAAAAGTAAAACTGAAGCAGTGTGAACAGGTATGACATTATGGATAGTATTATTTTGCCAATAGGATTTAAAATTAAAGACATGAGTATTAATTCATTTGGGAGTGGAAAATGTTTGAGAAGTGACATTGGAAGGTTTTATCTTGCTGGAAAATATGACTCAGACTGAAAATAAAACAGGAAGGAAAGGGATAAAGAGATTAACTGCAGAGTTTAAAAAGCAGGAAGAAATGATAAGAGAGAAGGAAATATTATGTAAAGAAAATATGAAAAGATAATTTTATAAAATTGGCCACACTGGTGGGTAGTGTATAAAAATAATTATAAAATATATATTTAGCAGTGGAAATAAGAATAAAAAAGAATTTCATGGAAATATGAGGAAGAGATAGGAAAAGGAAGTGACCAAATAATAAGTAATAATAAATAAGGGAAATAGAAAAACAGATGTATGAAAATAATAGAGAAAAATTAAGCATGATCTTACATATGGAAAGATTTTTTTGTTCTGAAAAGAAAGAAAGAGGAGGTTCCCCTTATTTAGAAAAAGAAGTAAAAATGAGAGAAGAAAGATGGATGCTATCCTAGATGGCAAAGGAGACATACAATACAAACAAGAAGATATTATGGAACTAGTAGAACATTTTGTAGAGGAAATGTATGAAAAAGAGCAAATAGATGGGCAAGAAGAATATAAAGTAAAAAAATCTGAAAAAGTAAGCATTTTTCTAGAAAACAATATAACAACAGAAAAAATAGAGAATGTGATAAAAGATGGTAAGAATGAATCAGTGCCAGAATTACATGGTATAAGGTATGAATATTACAAGTAAATTAATAAACATGAAAGAGATTTTTTAAAAATATTGAATGAATGGATGAATGAAAATATAATGGAAGAAGGTATGCGGTGGAGTGATAAAATGTATATGGAAAAAGGATGAAACAAAAGATATAAAAACAATTAGTGGTCTATAACACTAGGTAATACTGACTATAAAATATTTATGAAAATATTAGAAGAAAGGATGGATGAAGTATTGGATGAGGTAGTAGCAGAACAGAGCTATAGTATAAAAGGAAGAGAGGTGAAATAAATGATGTTCATCGTGTGACACTGCTGCAGTCATTACACTTGGGTTATCCTGCTGTCAGGCGGTTCCCTAGCCGGCCTGAGTTCCAAAGTCTTGGTCCGGTGTCAGTTGCTGTCGCCTCTTCCCTGACGTCAGTGCGACAGGGGTATATAAGATGCAGCCGACGCCATTTTCTTCAGTCTTTCTTGCCACTCGGTGCCCGAAGCAAAAGCAGGTCACAAGTGCCGGTTGGCCTACTCCTGAGATTTTCATTCCGAATCCAGAACCGAAGTCTTCTACAAAGCTAAGTACCCCGTTGGGGTAACTTTTTCTTGCCTCACACCGATGTCAGTAAAAGTTAATAACTATTTCTTGTGGGAAGCAAATACCTCATAAGGATTTCCATTCTTATTGTATTCCATGCCTAGGCCCAGACCACGACATTACTGATTGTCGGTTTTGTGCTAGGTTTAATAAGCGCACTATTAAACTTCGGTTTGATTTTGCCCAACATTACTTTGGCAGAAAATTTAATTATACCATGCCGTCGGAACTTCCGACGACTGGTATTCATAAAAAGCGCAAAGACAAGGACAGGCATCTGAGGCCCAAAACTGACGATGAAGCCTCTTCTAGGCCAGTTACTAGTTCTCCGGTTTTCAGTGAGGCGCCTTCGCAGCCCCTGACGACCGGTTCTGCAGAACCACAGGCCACCCCTGACCCCCACGTGGAAATGGCTGGGCCTTCAGATGCACTAGCTTTTCAGCAGACCGAAACCAATCCTGCAGAGGGATCCGGAGTACCTGAGCTACCCGCAGCTTCAGAGGGTGTCTTCAGACCTACTCAGCTAAGCATTAAACTCCCTTCTAAGTCAAAGCCTCCTTTAAAAACTAAGAAACAAGTACAGCATTCTTCAGGACAGGCCTCCATGCCTAAGAAACAAATGCTCAAAATGGCCGAAGACCTAATCACTCTGATCAGGGGTTCCCATCCCCCACCTGATAAAAGGCCTAGACAGGATGCAGATTATGATTCATCCGACCAGGGGTCCATTTCCTCAGATGCATCCTCAGACCTGGGATATTCTTTACCCCCTTATGAGGATTCTGATGCTGAGGAATCTATTCCATCAGCCTCTCCGCCTGAGGACTACTCCTTTGGGGAAACCTTACATACCATGAGGGAGTATTTCCATTGGGAAGGCCAGGATTATTCAGAATCCAAGAAAAGGCTCAGAGACTTCCTATTATTACCTCAACACAGACCCCTGGCTATTCTGCCAGTGCTAGATATTGTGGATGATGTGTACACTGAATCCAACTTAAATCCTGATTCCTTACCTCCAAATCCACTTAAACCGGACAGATATTATAGAGTCCCTGACTCACACAAATTTCTGTATAAAAGCCCTGTTGCTGATCCTGAAACTATTTCTCAGGGACCCAAAGGGGTTAAGGCCTCATCAGCAAAGAACCCGGTTCCCTCTGACAGAGATTCCAGAGCACTAGACAGATGGGGAAATAAAGTATATACGTCTGCAACTTTAGCAATGAGAGCCTTAAATTGCCAGTTTCACATGCTAAAATATCAGCAATTTTTGATGTCTCAGTTGAAACAAAAAATGCTTCCAGATACAGATCCTCCTAATTTTAAAGAAATGCAGGATTTATTGCATGCAATGTGGTTTTGATTCTTTAGAGGTCTCATGCAGAGCAGCACTTACAGGCTCTGTCATTAGAAGACATGCATGGTTAAAAGAACATACGTTACCTGATCATGTTAAAGCTAAATTACTGGATGCACCTTTACAGCAGAATGTTTTATTTGGAGTTAAGGCAGAAGAGGTATTAAAGAAAATGGAGGATAAGGCAAAATCTATGCAAACAGTGAAGGATTTCTTACAAGTTCAGCCTCCTCGAGTTAGTAGAAACTGGTCAACAAAGAATTGGTCCTTTCCAGTTAATGACAGACCTCAAAGGGGCAGATACAGACGGCCAAGAGGTAGAGGTCAACCACAAGGTCCTTACAGGCTTCGACAATGGGGTGCATTAGGCCAGAAAGAAGGGGAAGACAGGCACCAACCATATAAAAAACAGCTCCAATGACTTCCCACTCCAGCTGCCAAACAACTCACTCTTGGCAGCCCCTTTGGGAGGAAAACTGGCACTTTTTTATCGCAATTGGCATATGATCACCCAAGACAAATGGGTTCTCAATATTATTTCAAAAGGTTACAGGTTCCACTTTCACACTCTGCCAAGATTAAAAGGAATGCCAAATCTGCCACTAAATCAATGGGCAGAGGCCCAAAAACAAATTATGACACTCATGAACATGGGAGCTATCCAAAAGGTACCACCACAGGAACAAGGGCAAGGATTTTACTCAAGACTCTTTCTGGTTCCCAGAAAAGACAAAGCCTGAAGGCCCATTCTGGATCTTTCTTCACTAAACACTTACCTGGATGTTCCGAAATTCAAAATGTTGACATTACAGCAGCTTCTTCCCATGCTGGGCAAGCAAGCTTGGCTCGTGACTTTGGACCTCAAGGAGGCATAACTGCATGTCTCTATCAGACAAAACTGCAGAAGATACCTCACGTTCTTAGCTGGTCCAATGCACTATCAATTCTCTGCACTGCCCTTTGGATTATCTACTGCGCCCAGGGTCTTCACAAAGTGCCTGGCACCAGTGATTGCATTTTGCAGACAAAAAGGAATTCAGATTTACCCATACCTGGACGACTGCCTGATTCAAGTAGAGAGCAAGGACATTCTTCTACAGCATCTGGCGTTTGTAAAAAAGTTATTAAGTTGCCTGGGGTACACAGTAAACAAAAAGAAATCAAAACTAGTGCCCTCACAAGAGATAATATTCCTGGGTGCCAGCTTGAACACAACGTCCCAGATGGCTTTTCTCACGCCAGACAAGCAAGGGCAACTGACACAATACTTTCAATTAATGGTAACAAAGACCCAACTCCCTGCAAGAAAACTTCTGCAGGCCTTGGGCTTCATGGCATCATGCATACTACTAATTCCATATGCCAGACTGCACATGAGGAAACTACAATGGTACCTAAAGAATGTATGATCTCAACACTGTCAAAGTTTGGAAACAGTTATACCACTAATACCTTGCCTTCAACAGGAGTTTCAATGGTGGGCTCAAACTTGTCACCTCAACAAGGGACAGCCTTTCACTCAACCCACAGCCAGGCAAACACTGACAACATATGCATTGGATTATGCCTGGAGAGCACACATGGCAGGAAAATGTATTCAGGGCAAGTGGCCCACAGAACAAAGGCATCTTCACATCAATCAAAAAGAGATGCTAGCTGTACAAAATGCCCTTATAGCTTTCAAGGACCTGTTGCATCCAGGACAACTACTACTAAAGACAGACAACACCGCAGTTATGTGGTACATAAACAAGCGAGGGGGCACTCACTCCTACCCCGTCTGCAGACAAGCCATGACCTTGTGGAACACAGCTATAAACTATCAAGTTCATCTGCAAGCACAATTCCTGCCAGGAGAGAAGAACACACTGGCAGACGACTTAAGCAGAAATATCATGGATCCCCACAAATGGGAATTGAATCCTCAAATATTCAGAATGATAACAAAGAAATGGTGGAGCCTGGACATAGATCTGTTTGCCTCCCCAATGAATTGCCAGCTAAAGAAATTCTGCACAAGGAGTTACCATCCGCAAGCATGGAAAGTGGATGCCCTCTCATTCAGCTGGACAAACCCATAAGTATATGCTTTTCCACCACTGCCTCTTCTCCCAAAGGTACTCATAAAAGCCAGGCAAGAAGAGCCAAAAATGATCCTGATTGCACCAGACTGGCCACACCAGCACTGGTACCCAATCTTAAAAAACTTAGCACAAGGACCACCCTGGATTTTGCCTCAAATACCACATCTGCTGTTTCAGCACAACAATCAGTTACTCCACAGCCAGCTAAAGACACTAAACCTAGGTGCATGGAAGATTCCCTAGCCACACAAGCAATGCCTCTCTCCAAAGCAGTTATGGATGTCATTCTGGAGGCTAGAAGGCCTAGTACCAGGAAAGCCTACTCGGATAAATGGAAGAGATTCTGTGCCTGGAGCCAGGCATACAGCCTTGATCCTCTTGTGCCAAACATTCCTCAGATACTACAATGTTTGACTGACATGCTGGACAAAGGCCTTTCCTTTTCATCCATCAAGATCCACACCTCTGCCATCTCTGCACATTACAACATGGACCCACCAATTTTCTCTAATCCTTTGCTAAAACAATACCTCAGAGGGGCTAAAAACATAAGACCATCCAGTAGAGCACCTACTCCAACTTGGGACCTCAACTTTGTTTTGGAAAAATGAACTTTACCTCCTTTTGAACCAGCTAGCACAGCAGAATTAAAATACATTTCTTGGAAAACTGCTCTGCTCCTGGCAATAACTTCTGCAAGAAGAGTTTCAGAATTACAGGCACTAATGGCAGTGGAACCTTTCCTCATTTTCCACCAGGACAGGGTGTCCTTAATAACTAACCCTATGTTTATGCCTAAGGTGGTTTCAAGTGTGTCTCTAAACCAAACCATTCACTTGCCTACTTTTTATCCAAAACCACAGAATAAAGGGGAAAGACTACTGCATTCATTGGACATTCACAGGCAGTTACGCTTCTACTTGGACAAAACCAAAGTTTTCAGAAAATCTGAGCAATTATTGGTAGCATATGCTGCAGCAGCACAGGGAAAAGCTATTTCAAAACAGACTATTTCCAAATGGATAGGACATTGCATACATTTCTGCTGTATGCACCATGGAAAACCTGTGCCTAACAGTATTAGATCTCACTCCACCAGGGCAACAGCCACTTCAACTGCCTACCTCAGAGGAGTACCTACCAAGGATATTTTGGAAGCAGCAACATGGAGTTCTGTGCATACCTTCACCAAGCATTACCATCTGCCTCTATACTCTAAATCCAGAGCTGGCTTTGCCTCTGCAGTGCTGCAGGGCCTTATAGCAACCCCTAATGCCTTAAAGAACCAACCACCCTACCTCAGTTTTGGGATTCTACCTAAGTGTAATGACTGCAGCAGTGTAACACGATGAATATAGTACAGTTTTGTACCAACCATAAATGTAGATGTTCAAGTGCAGACACTGCTGCAGTCCAGGTTACCCTTCTTCCTTCCCCTCTTACTGGCTAGTACGTACCTAGTTCCTCTACCTTTTACTACCTATGGGGAGTATTTGCTGGTAGCTGAAAGTATGTTGTTTGCATTTCTTATGTATGTTTTATTAGCAATTTGAATTGCCTACCTTTTTGGGGGCACCTGACATCTGGGGCAAGAAAAACTGAAGAAAATGGCATCGGCTGCATCTTATATACCCCTGTCACACTGATGTCAGGGAGGAGGTGACAGCAACCGATGCCAGACCAAGACTTTGGAACTCAGGCCAGCTGGGGAACCGCCTGACGGCAGGATAACCCAAGTGTAATGACTGCAGCAGTGTCTACACTCGAACATCTACATTTATGGTAGGTACAAAACTGTACTTTTGTTATAGTGAAAGAAGTAATAGAGATGATACTGAAAGAAAATAAAGAAGCAAAACTGATAGCATGACATAGTTAAAGCTTTTGATGAAGTGTGCCATGAAGCAATGTGGCAGATTTTAGAGGCATATTGCATAGGAAAAAATATTAATGTAATAAAGAAATGTTATGAAAATGTATGGGCAGAAGTTATAATAAATGGATAGATGGGAAAAAAGTAATAAGACAGAAGTAAAACAGGGATGCTCAATGAGTATGTGCTTTTTGTATTAGCAATGAATGCAATAGTACAAATATACATGTATGAAATGAGGGAGGCAAGATATGAGATGGAAATGTTATATTACCAATGTGTATGACATAGGCAGATGATTTAGTTCTAATAACAAAAGACAAGGGATGTATAAGTGAGGTTGTAAGGAGGATTCAAAAGCTGTTAAAAAGCTATCTGCAATTAAACAGAATGAAGTGCATGGAATTTGGTAAAAAAATAAATAAATGGATTATATTTTACAGGAAACATTAAAGATTTTGGGAGTGACATTTGGTCAGTATGAAAGTGTAATAAGTCAATGGAGAAAGATACAGGAACAAATAAAATGTCAGCATATTGGACACATTTTTATCATTTCAGAAAATAAATATTTGCTGAATACTCGTATATTAGGGAAATAGCAGATACAGGGAGAATATATGTGGTTTCTCTCTAATGGAAAACTGTTATTAGAGATTGTTTTAGATTCATTTGGGGGCTCAAGGATGAACCTAGTGAGAAGAGGATTAATTTATAATAAAAAAAGAAGAAGGTAGTTTATTTATTTATTTATTTATTTATTTATTCCATTTTGATGACCGGGGAGGTCCACTGGGCCTGGGGAGCCCGTTTTCAATGGAGGCCCAGGGAGAAAAGCTCTACAATACATAGTTTAATTACAGGATTAATTACGAAGAAAATTATATGATTAATTACAAAGAAAATTACATGATTAATTACAAAGAAAGTTAGCATTACAAACAACAGGTAGCATCCTAAAGAAAAGAGAAAAATGAGAAAAAAAATATTTACAATTTAGTTCACTGGGCTTAGGGAGCCTACTTTAGTGGAGGCTTGGGGAGAAAAACTACACATTAAAGTTTAATTACAAGAATACTTTCAGTGGAGGCTCTGGGAGAAAAGTTCCACAATACAAAGTTTTATTACATGATTAATAACAAAGGAAGTTAGGGATTGCAAGCAACAAGTAGCATTCAAAGGAGTGAGAAAAAAAAATAAACAGTTTAGATTCAGGAGTGAAAACAGGCATATAGAATCATGGTTAGCTTTTGCAGTTTGTTTACATATATAATCATTAATTTAAAGTGAGGTTAGGGAGGTAAGAAGGTTAGCCTGGGGCAAAGGGAGGGGAGAGCTTGAGAGGAATGGGTGGAAGAGTACAGTTGCATTTCCTGTTTAGATAGAGGTAAGAATGAAGTTGAGTTTTGAAGTTATTAAGGTTGTCACAGGTCCTCGGTGTGGAAGGCAGAGCATTCCATTTTTTAGCTAGGGAATAAGGTAGCAGAAGCTGCCCAGCAGAGTGCTTGGGTTTATGGATGGTGATCAAGTTTTGGTGGGTAGATCTAAGGGGTCTGAGGGGGTTATAAGGTTGCAGAATATTGGATAGTGCAGGGCACTTAGTAGGTTGGAACAATAATTTGTGGGCTGTGGTGATTTGGTGAAGGTTAAGTAGATTGGGGAGTTCAAGCCAGTTTAGAGAGTGTAGGGAGGTGCAGTGGTGACAGGAGGATTTTGCATTTGTGGCAAATCTGGCTATTTTATTGTAACATACTTTCAGTTTGCAGGTGAGTATGGAAGATAAATTAGTAAGCAGAGGAGCACCATATAGTAGAGAGGGGAGTAGGTAGGTAGTGGCGAGAGTTAGTCTGGTGGAAGGAGAGAGGAAGTGACTGTTTCTGTAAAGTAGGCCTAGTTTTATGTGGGTTTTCCTGATATTTAGCTGGATGTGATTGTTAAATTTTAGGTGTTTATCAATGGTTACACCAAGAAGATTGGCTGAGGGTATGACCTCGATAATGGAGTTGTTAAGGCTGGTGATTTGGAGTAAGTTTTTGTCAATAGGGAAGGATTTTGAGGGAGAGAATAGAAGGATCTTTGTTTTGTTGGCATTTAGTGAGAGGTGATTTTGTAGCATCCAATTTTCGGTGGTAGAGAAAGCAGTTTGAGTTAGAAATTGGAGATCTTTTAGGTTAGAGGCATGACAGATCAAAGTGGAATCATCAGCTTATTGCACAATTTTGGTATTAGGTATGGCTTTGTGGAAGTTGTTAATAAAGATATTGAATAGCAATGGGCCAAGAATTGAACCTTGGGGTACTCCAGTGGGGGTTGGGAGGAAAGTGGAGGTGGCCTGGCCCCATTTCACGGCTTGGGATCTATCAGAAAGGTAGCTGGAGAACCAGGTAAGAGTTTTATGGGAGATGTTGGGATTAGACAGATGATTTAGTAGGTGACTATGGGAGATGGTATCAAAGGTTTTAGATAAGTCTAGCAGAACAGAGGATACCATATTACTACAGTCACAAGCAAAATTGACAGAGTGTAAGAAGGAGAGAAGGGCGGAGTTGGTACTGTGTCCTGGATGGAAGCCATGTTGGGTAGGGGAGAGTAGTTGGTGTTTGGTAAGGAATGGCAGGAGCTGTAAGTGGATACATTTTTCAAGAATTTTGGAGATTGGGGAGAGGATGGCTATGGGGCGGAAATTGGAGGTGTTACAATTTTTGCCACCCTTGTGAAGTGGAAGTATAAAAGCAGAACGCCATAGTTTGGGTACATGGGATTCTAGTAGTGATCTATTGATCAGGATGCTGATAGGAAGAGCAATACTGTCAGAGGCTATTTTTAGGAAGGAGGAAGGAATGTTGTCAGGGGCACTGGAGCAAGGTTTGAGTTTAGCGAGAAGGTTCTTTATTAGTTTGGTGGAGATGGGTTTGAGTTCAAAAGTGGGGGGGGGGGGGATTGAGCAGTAGGAAGTGGAGGGTTATTGTTGGTAAAGGTCTTGGTTAGCTCAGCAATAGAAGAGGTAAAGAAGGTATTGAACATTATTGCAATTTCAAGTTCAGATTTGCTGGAGCCAAGGCAAGGGCTGTTTTTTGTACCAGGCTTAAGGAGAGAATTAATTGAGTTCCAGAACTGTTTGGGTTTTTTTGTGTGATTTGCTTGTAGTTTGATGTACTAAGACTTTTTGTCTTTAATAACTTGTTTTTTTGGCTTGGTTTCTCAGCTGTTTGTATTTAAGTAAGATTTCTGGTTGTTTTTGTTGGAGGTAAGCTTTCCAGGTTTTATCTCTTTGTAGCATAATTTTTTTGGTGTCTTTGGTGAGCCATGGGGTGGTTTTTGCTTTAACTCTTTTTGTTCTTATTGGTGCTAGGGAGTTAAGGCCAGCTATGAAAGTAGAGTTGAAGTAGTCAACGGCTGCATCTAAAGGAAGAGTTTTTAAGGAGTTCCAGTTAGTTAGCTTAAGGGAGTCAGAGAAAGTAGTAGGGTTAAAGTTAGAGAGGTTGCAGGTTTGAATGTAGTGGTGGGAGTGTGGGGAAATGGGTGTAGCCCGATGGATGAAGTCTGGGAGGTGGTCTCCTAATGGGTCAGGAATGACACCAGATTTTAGGACTTTGTTAGGATGGGATACTAGCATCCAGTCTAGTATGGAGCCTGGGGGGTTGTTTTTGTTAGGTCTAGAAATAGAGTTCATAAGTTGAGTAAAGTTAAATAGATTGATATGGTGGGGTTATGGTCAATAATTTTGTTCCAGTCTATATTTACATCTCCCATGATGTAGGTTTCTAGCTTAATGTTGGAGGAGGTCCAGGAGAGGATGTCTTCCAGGATGCTAGTGTTATTACCAGGAGGAACATGATACAGATGCTCTTATGGTTGTTCAGTTTTAGTAGGCCAGTTACAAGTTCAGCATTATTGAAAGAAGGGATGGGGTTGGGATATGAAGTGATGGACAAGTGGTTGTAGTAGATTAGGGCTACACCACCACCTCTTCGATTTTGGCAGTCAGAACAGAGAGGTAGAACTCCAGGGGGAAGGAATTCAGAGTTGCTTATATGAGGTTTTAGCCAGGTTTCAGAGATGGCTACAATGTCAGGTGAATTGTGATTGAGCCAGGCGTGAAAGTGGGTTAATTTATTATTCACGCTTTGGGCATTGATGGTGAGGAATTTGAGGTATTTTATTGGTGGATTTGTTGTAATTGTTAGGGTGGTTTGTAGGAGAGAAGTTAGGTCCTGGATTGGGGTGAATGTCACTGGCTAAGCAAAGGTGCATGAGAAGGGGAATATGTTTATATGGTTTACAATTAGATAAAGGTGGCTGGTAGAGAATAGGTTTAGGTTTGCAGTATTTAGTGGAGTTTGAGAAAAGTTTTACTTTTAAGAGAAGGATAGGATGGGAGGGAATTAAGGAGGGTGAGATGTTGTGGAAATGGGCTGAGAGGGAGGGGATGGGAGGTAGTGGAGATGGGTGTAGATGGATATTGGTGTAGGAGGTGACATGGTAAAGGGGTAGTAGAAGAAGGATGAGGATAGATGTTGAGGTGAGGATGTGAGGAGGAGTGAGCATGGTAGATGAAACCTATTAGAAGTAAAATAAAGGGAAGGGTAATATGAAGCTAGGTGGGAGGGGGGAGTGATAGTGAGGGATAGGTTTGTTGGGGGGTGGAGGAACAGTGTTTGAGGATTGGCTTGTGAAGAGGGAGGGGTGTTTGAGGATTGGCTTGTGAAGAGGGAGGGATGTTTGAGGATTGGCTGGTGGAGAGGCAGGGGTTATAGTAGGAGAATAAATGGAGGAGTGCTGGGGGTGGGTGGAAATTGGGGGCAGGGTAGGGGAGTGGAGTGAGCCCGCTGGGCAAACGGAGCGTGATAGAGCAGCAGAGTGAGAGAGACCAGCTGAAAACATATCAGCCACTACTGTTCAAAGCAAAGGTAAGTAGGTTATTTGGTAGAAAACTATGAAAAGTGTTACCTTTATGTAAGAATAAAGAAAAAACAAATATAGGGGAGCTTTGTTCTCAGTTAGTTTAAGGTTAGGGAGGGGTTAAATCAGGGTTTAGAGAGTGTGGTTTGGGATTTGGGAGGCTTTAAGTTACAGGCAGATAGAGGTAATGTTGGACATAGGGGTTTAAAAAATGATACAAGCTATAGGATGAATGAGGGCTGCCACCTAGTGGAGAAAGGAAGGATAGCAGTCATGAAAAAGAATAAAATAGGAAAGGCTCTTTAGATAAGTCTCTTTTAGATTATACTACCTAGATTTCAGGGACTAGAAATCAGGGAATACAGGTGGGAGGGGGATAGTAGTGGTCTGTGGTAGGCTGCTGATTCACAGATTAATGGTGGTATTAATGGTGGTATTAATTGATTTTAAAAATCCAGTAGTGACTTTAGCATCTATGCACTTTTTAGCAATGGGAAAGGTAAAAAAAAAAGACAAAAACAAATGATAGGTAACATGCTATATGAAAAGTGTAAAAATTGTGTATGATGAAAAAACAAGGAAAAGAAAAGGACAAATGGGCGTGATGGAAGGAAAGCAGTATAACAATAAAATGAAATTATGGAAGTTAAAAGTAAGTGAGGTTGATGAGAAAAAAAAACAAAACAAAAGAATGGTATAATATGACTTTAGAAAAAACAGCTTTTGTGTACCAAGGAGGGAATTAAAAGAGGATGAAAAAAGGCAATACAAGACAGAAGACAGAAGAAAAAGGACTAAAACATTTTTATAAAACAGTAGATTTTTGTGGAAAATTTTATTAGATAAGTTACCAGTGAAAGGGAATAAGAAATATAAGGTGATGGAAGAAAGAAAATGTGTTGACTGCAATGAAGATAAAAACAACAAAACTTTCCTGGGGATTCAATAAACTCTGTGTAGACTTAGCGCAAAGCCTACATGGAGTTTACATGTTTGTATAATGAGCAGCACTGCTAATTGTATATGCATGCTGCACATTATGCTTACATGGATACAAGTGAGGTTTCATGGCCAGTAGCAGTGCTGCCAGCCAGGAAACTGTGTAAAGCAGCACAAACGCATATAGAACATGCAGACAAGTTAACCTGTGGTCAAAATTGCAATGCAAAATTGTGTGGAAACCCACAATGATCACTAGGGCTAAAATTACTGCAATGACAGCAGAAGTAACACATTATAAAAATGTGCACTCAGTGAAATGCACACTGCAACCTGTGTTTGGCATACTGTAATAAAGGATTTGTGGTGATTATCAAGGGTACATAGAATGCATTATAAATACTGTAGTCTGAAGAAGTATGCATACTGGAAAGGGCCACAGACATGAATGTTAGGAATGAAGAAAGAGGAAAAGGACATGTGATACATAAAGGGTAATGTATACCACATAAAGGCATGTCAATGTGCGTACACTCCAAAGACAAGTCAGTAGCATAACATTAAGCACATGTGTATATGTACATACTGCTGTTACACCTACTGTGTGAGTATTTCATTTATATTATCGCACTATTATGTTATATTTTTGTGACTGTCACACAAGGTTACATATCAAGAGAGATCATTGATTGTGATATTAACATCCTGACATGATCACTGGAGAGGACATTTAGCATGGACTGCATATACAATAGGGATATATGCATATTGGGAAGGTGTACAAAATGAGTTGCTTGAATATGAATGTAATGTCAGCATAGCTCTCAACCAATCAGGGACATGTAGCAACAGGCCCATGGACAACATGAGACAAAGGCAGCAACAATCATGGACAGTTTTCAATTAATACCACCATTAATCTGTGACACTGACATAAAATATGTGACTGAGAAACTGAAAGTTCTAGTTTTTGAATATGGATAGCAAGATACAAGGAGTGAAAATGTTTAGTCCTTTAATTTTATACACAAATACACAAAAATCAAGCATAGCAAACATGGAGAAGGCAGGTAAACGGCAGATAAAACCAATGTAATTGTAATAAATGTAAAATAAAGTTAAAAAAGCCTTCATCAGATCTTTTACCTGCCTTCTCAGTGTTTGCTACATTTAATTTTTGTGTCTTTGCCCTCATTCTGTTTTGGTCAGGCCGCATTTAGCAATTTTGGTTCGTTTTACTCTAGCCTAGTTTTATACACAGGTCAAGCATATTTTTATCAACCAGAAGAGAAGTTGTGCACACTAATTACTAAAGACTTAAAGGATTTTATCTGCAATGGGAAAAGGGCAAGGGTCAAATGGGATAAGTTGATCCTTCCAATAGAACAAGGTGGTTTAGGATTACCTGAATTGAAGGGATATCTTAAAGCTACACAGTTAAGGTTCATATGTATGACACAATCAAAAGCTATAATTGAAAGAGGGAAGGGATGATGATGAACAGTGGGGAAATTCAAGAAATGAGAAGAGAGTGAGATTTTGGATGCAGATCCTTAAGGAGAATAACAACAGCCATACAGAATATACTATACATACAGAATACACTGATTGACTACATTACAGTGACAATGAAACAATAGCAATCCACTTTGCAACTAAGCCATGATAAAGGACAAATTATTATCCCAGGGATAAAAATTCAAAGGGGGATATTCCAGGGTGACTGTCTGTCACTGCTGCTATTCTGCCTTGCACTTAACCCATTACGCTGTCTGCTTAACAGCTTAGGCCATGGCTATAATATGGCTCCTAGAAAACAACAAAGTGTAAAGACCTCTCATCTTCTCTTTGTTGATGATTTAAAACTGTATAGCTCATCAGAAAGCACAACTGCAAGTTGTCAAAACTTTTTCAGATGATATAAGAATGTCATTTGGTTTTGATAAATGTGCAAAAGCAACCTTTAAAGCAGGAAAACTGCAGCACCAGGAAAACATCAGTTTGGGACAAGAATGTGATATAAAAGAACTTGAGCAATAGGAAGTGTATTAATATTTGGGAATTGATGAAGGATCAACAATAAAACATGAACAAATGCAAATAAAACTTAGTAAGGAATACTTTAGAAGACTTAAATTAATCCTGAAAATAGTGTTAATATCTAGGAACATAATCCAAGCTATAAACCAATTTGCTCTTCTTGTCCTAACTTACAGTTTTGGAGTGACTGACTGGCCCCAAAATGAGATGGATAGATTAGATAGGAAAACAAGAAGAATGCTTCATGCTCACCAAATGATTTATAAAAATCAGTGCATACTAAGATTATATAGTCCCCATTCCGAAGGAGGGTTGGGCCTCCTTGAAATTGATTACATGTATAGATCTGCAATCATGGGACCCCCACACATACCTGTCGACCTCACAAGACCCAAACATTGTGAAAGTTTTGAAACATGAGAATAAATTTAAGATGACTTCTCTGCTTAATCTAACAGAAGCATATCGCTGTCAAGCAGGAATGGAAATCAAACCAGAAGTAGATAAAAATCAGGCAGCAACTGAATGTGCCAAAGAAACAAAAGAAAGAATATAAGATGAAGGACCAGAATGAAAGGCAAGAAATGTGGAAAATGCATAAATATAGCTGCAAGTATAGAAAACTTCTGGAAGAACCTCATGTTGATCAGGAATGAATGTAGGAATGGTTAAGGAGCAGCAAATTTAAATCAAGAGATGAAAGGTTAATATTGGTGGCCCAAGGTAGTGAGCTGTGTACAAGTTGGTTTACAAAGTCCATTGAACAAGTGGGAGAAACAGACAAATGTAGGTTTTATAAAACTGAATTGGAAACAGTCACATACCTCATTGCTGGTTGTGACATACTAATGGCAGAAGGACTGCATACAGTGAAGGTTAGGTAATGCATGGACATAGCGAGGAATTCATTAAGTGTAATTTGTGAGTTTTTGAACAGCATAATAGTGACAAAGCCAACACTAGAATGGAGAAAGGAGATTTTGCCAATAAGGATGACTGAAAGTAGGGGTATAGAGAATAGGCAGGAGGGAGGCTGGAAGTTACAGGAGAAAACTGGCAAAGAACCAAGATATTGGGAGCAAATAACTAGAGAGGGAAAGGTAAGAGAATGGGAAGAGGCCAAGAAGACATTTGTACTGCAGGATAGAGAATGCCCGCCTTATCAGGGATTGATATCAGAGTACAGGCAAAGAGAAAGGGATAGGGGAATCCTAAGTGAAAGACCTGTTCTGGTAGAGTTTTTGTTGAATATAGAACAGAAGCTGCTATTTAAAAAGAGATAATTAGTAAGGCATATAAAATATTGTATGACAAGTATAGGAATCAATCAGAAGAGGTTAGAACAGATTGGAAGAGACACTGAACAAACAATTTATTTATTTATTTATTTATTTATTTATTTATTTATTTATTTGCACTTTGTTTATCAGGATGGTCCATTGGGTCACGTGGAACCCGTTTTCAATGGAGTCCTGGGGAGAAAAGCTCCAGAAAATACAAATAT
The DNA here is from genome assembly GCF_019279795.1 of Protopterus annectens. Classification (NCBI taxonomy): domain Eukaryota; kingdom Metazoa; phylum Chordata; order Ceratodontiformes; family Protopteridae; genus Protopterus; species Protopterus annectens. Next base: position 822,002,330 of record NC_056729.1, read on the forward strand.
TGAAAATTACAAAAATTACAAAATTGCAAAGATTACAAAACTTACAGATTAATAAATGAGTTAGAAAAAATGCAGGTAACAATAGTTGAAGTAAAATTGGTGTTTGTGGGGGCAAATGCATGAAAATTCTTTCGAACAAATTAAGTTGCTACTAAAGTATGATAATTATGATGATGATTGTTGCAGAAATTACGAGGCTATAGGAGGCTATTAGCAGATGTGTTTGGTATAGAGATGAGTATAGTCAAGGAAGTTATGAAGGATGGGAGCAAGAGCATTCCCATTGTGAGATTAAGTGAGAGTGAAGTAAAGTTTTGAAGATAGAGAGACTGTTTGTGGTACGGATAAGAGATGGGAGAGAGTTCTACTGATGAGCTAGGCAGAACGATAGAAGATGTTTCCCTGGAGGGCGGGCAGGTTTATTTACTTCTATTAGATTTTGGAAGTTGGATTATAGGCATCTGTTAGGAAGGTGCATTTGGAAGGTAGCGGCAAGGGAGGGGCAGAGAGAGAGAGAGAGACTGAAAATAAGTTTTTGTGCTAGGATAAGTTGAATGTAGGTAAGATAAACTGGGCAGTTCAAGCCAGTTCAGTTGGCGCAGGGAGATGCAGTGATGGGTATTTCATCTGTAGCCAGTTGCAAATTTTGAAATTTTATAGTAACAGGAGGAAAGTTTTGATTTGAGGGAGGTTTATAGGTTAGTAAGAATAGAGGCCCCATACAGAAGGGAAGGGATTAGGTATGTGTTGGCAAGAACAAGCCTGGTGGAGGGAGAGATGAAATGGTTGTGGTGGTAAAGCATGTTCAGTTTCTTGTGAGTTTTTTTGATGTTTGCATGGAGATGGGTATCAAATTTTAGTTGGTCATCAATGAGAATTCCTAATAGCTTAGCAGTGGAGACTGTTTCAAGAGGAGTATTATTTCGGCTGGTGATACAGAAAGAGTTATTGTCTAGAGTAATGCTTTTAGAGGAGGGGAATATCATTAATTTAGTCTTGGTAGCATTCAGTGCTAGATGGTGGTTTAGCATCCATTGTTCAGTGGAGGAGAAAGCATCTTGGGCTAATTTTGTTAATGAGGAAATGGAGGTAGCAGAGCAGATTATAGTTGAGTCATCGGCGTATTGGATGAGATTGGCATTAGGGATGGCATGGTGGAAGTCATTAATGAAAATATTGAATAAAAAGGGACCTAGAATTGACCCCTGGGGCACACCTGTGGGAGTGTTTAAGAATTCTGAGGTAGCTTTTTCCACTTAACTGCTTGTTGCCTATTAGACAGGTAACTGGTGAACCAGTTAATAGTGGAGTGGGATAGATTTAGTTTAGTAAGGAGAAGATTGTGAGAGATGGTGTCAAAGGCCTTGGGTCTAAGAGGAGAGTGGATACAATATGACCAGAGTCTCGGCCTTTTTTTATGGTTTCTAGGAAGGAGAGGAGGGCAGTGGTGGTGCTGTGGATAGGTTGGAATCCATGCTGGGTAGGAGTAAGTAGGTTATTATTTATAGTAGATAGGGTAAAAGTTGTAGGAGGATACATTTTTCAAGAAGCTTTGAAATGGGGGATAGGATAGCAATGGGACAGAAGTTGGAGATGTCATTGTTGTTGCCCCCCTTATGGAGTGGGATAATGTAGGCTTTTTTCCAGAGCTGGGGAACATGGAATTTTGACATTGATTGATTTATTAGGATGCAGATAGGTAAAACAATGGCTTCTGAGGCTATCTTTAGGAAGTAGAATGGTATTTCATCAGGAGCATTGGAGCATGGTTTCAATTTTAGAAGAATTTTTTTATGCTAGAGATGGGGATAGGGTTTATGGAGAAGGGAGGAGAGTGGGAGCCAGGGGTACTGGGGGAGGAGGGGATGTATAGAGGTTGTTTTGGGGGAACAGGATTATTAGTGAAGGAAGATGTAAGTTTAGATATGGAGTCAACAAAGAATGAGTTGAATTGAGAAGCTAAATCTGAGTCAGAGGCATTTGGGTCAGGGCAGGGGTTTTCTTTTTTACCTGGGTTGAGGAGAGAGGAGATTCCATCCCAGAATTTTTTAGGGTTATTGTTGTGATTTGTTTGGAGAGTGGTAAAATAGGCTTTGCGGTCTGAGAGCATCAGTTTTTTTTTTTTACTTTGTTGCGGAGTGTTTTGTATTCATTAAGGGAAGCAGTAGTTTTAGTTTTATGGTAGTGTTTCCAAGTTTTATCACGGAGACGCATGGTGGCTAAGGAATTCTTAGTTAGCCAAGAGACGGAGTTACTTTTTATGCATTTTGTTTTCCAGGGAGCAAAGGAGTCTAGCAACTTTAAGAAGGTTAAATTGAAGTAAGTGATAGCTTTTTCCAGGGATAAAGGTTTTAGTGGGTTCCAGTTAGTTCTTTTTAGTGCATTTGAGAATGCATTGGGGTTAAAGTATTTAGGTACCGAGTAGAGGTGTAGGTGTAGGACAGTGGTAGGAAGGAGGGGAGACAATGTGCAAAAGTAGGACGGCGGTTTCCTAGTGGGTCTGGAAGGGTACCACTGCTGGAGATATAGTGGGGATGGGAAACTAGAATCCAGTCTAGAGTGCTGCAAGAAAGGAAGTCTTTGGAAGCTCTGGTTGTGGAGTTAATAAGTTGAGTGAAGTTAAAGAGATTTATATTTAGAGAGTTAGTTGGAGATTGAATTTTGTCCCAGTTAATGTTAAGGTCCCCCAAGATTATAGTTTTGTTAGTGATATTGGTAGAGAGCCAAGAGAGAATATTCTCAAGGATTGGGACATTTTCTCCAGGGGGATATAAAGAGTGACAATACAGATTGATTTATGTTTGTTTATGTGAAGAAGGGATGGGATTAATTCGGCATTGCCAAATTTGGGAATAGGTTTGGAGTAAGGGGTAACTTAGATGGATGAGGAGTACAGGAGAGTGACACCAACCCCTTTTTTATGAGTTCTATCATTTCTGATGATACAATAGTTGGGTGGAATCAATTCTGAATCTTTTATGTGTGATTTGAGCCAGGTTTCAGAGATGGAAAGAATATTGGGTTTGTTGTGGAGAAGCGAGGTGTGGAGGTTAAGGATGTTGTTACATATGCTCTGAGAATTTAGTGCTGTGAAATAGAGGGATTTGCCAGTAGAGTGGGAGGGATGAGATAGGGAGTAAGAGTTTTGTGAGGGAGAGGGGCCAGGATTTGAGTGCATTTCCCCAGAGACAAGGATAGAGATAGTGTGGTAAATGTGAGAGAAGTATTTCAGTTGTGTAGTGTCTAGTTTATAGGATGTATGATTTATTAAGACGGGGCTAGTATAGATTAGAGTAGTCCTTTTGGGATAAGATATGTATTTATAGTGGAAGAGTGTTATGTTACTGATGGAGTAGAGGCTAGGGGATATGCAGGTGGACGAGTGTGGGTGTTGTAAGCAGGATGAGATAGTTGAGTGAAATGGGGGAGTGTGACTGGCAGAGAGAAGTCTGGTATGATAGTATAGGTAGGATAAGGAGATGAGAGCTAGTATTAGAGCTAAAAAGTGGTTAGTTTGGTAGGCATAGTGTATTTAATAGATAGATCTGAGGGTGAGTATAAGAAAGGAGATGTAGGGATGGCTATATTAGAAGTGATTGTACTGGTGGAGTGAGAGGGGTGGGGTAGATGTAGGGGTTGGACAGGAAGGGGTAATTAAATATGGGTGGGGAGGATCTGTTGATTGGATCGGGGAGGAGGTGGGTGTGATTTATTTACTATAAGTGTAGAGGCACTGAGGGTGGATGGGAATTGGGAGCAGGGTAGGGAAGCGGAGTGAGTCCACAGGGCGAATGGAGTGGGTAGAGTCAAATGAGAAGGAGGAAAGATAAGAAACAATCAGTGTGGAGGAAATAAACCAGGGGCTAGAGGGCAAGCTCAGAGTGAAGAGGCTGTGCCAGACTACAAGAGTATAGACGTTGTCACTCCGAGTGGACACTTAGCTTAGAAAATAAAAACTCTGCTTAGAGTTAATGTTTGACTGTTGTAAATTAAGCAGGGTACGCCAATAGGAGTGTCAGCTAAATATATGTTATTTTAGGTTATAAATCAGATTAAACCATCATAGGCTATTTTAGGATAGAAATTAGTATAAACCATCATAGGCTACACAGAGTAAACTGAGTACACACTTAACTAAGAAGTTAGTATTTGGGTTGGAATGTATATAATGCTATTAAGCTAAGCAGGAAAATACACGGGTGAAGGAATTATAATGGACTTTCGTAAATTAAAATGTGAAAGTCAGAGAAGGATCAACACTGCCCCCTAGTGGCCAAACTTTAAAATAACTATATGGTAGACCCAAAAAACGGCCAGGGAATGGGAAAGGAAAACAGGGAAGAAGAGGGTATTACAAACGGCAGCAGGCTGCTAGCAAACACGTGGCCAAGCCCTTTATTGGGTCAACATTTCAAACATTGTAATAAATGAAAAATAGCACCGTTCAGTTACATACACTGATAGTTCTTGAGAAGAGGCTGGATATATATTAGGTATACAGTAGTCTTGTTTGATGTGACTCCAATGTCAGGGGGGTTCTTAGAGCAATGGGAGCCACTCGAAGAGGTTGGAATGCTATAGAAGCAAGCTGTAATAGAGAAGAGAAACAAATGGTTATTGCTTTAGATTACAAGCTCAGGGAGAAAGAAGTTAACAAGTAAGGGTTTGTTAAGAAACATGTACATAAAATAGCCTGAAATAATAGGGTTGCTAGGAGTGTGCATGTATGTACAGCAAGGTTAGTAGGGGGAAAGTATGCAGGGATATAGGCTCAGTAGAGCCTATATATATATATATATATATATATATATGTATATATATATATATATATATATATATATATATATGTATATACAACAGAGGCTTAACTAAAGCAGATAAACAGAGGTAAACAGATATAGCATGAGTTGAGGGTAAATTACAACTGGCAAAATATATCACTCAGAATAAGTGCAGTACACTGTTGTATACCATGAAAAACACATCAACAGGATACATCACAATGAATGCAGTTACACACCATGACAAGCAGATAAATTATAAAGTATACGTTTACAGGTATCAATTCATTGCAAGGTACGCCAGGTCATAGTATGTTAAGTACAGATATAGCAAGTAAGCACTGCGAACACATGCACAGTTTCTACAATAATCCAGTGCAGGCAAAAAACGACTCACAGAATAGGGCCAGGAATTAGTGATAAGGCCACTAGCTAAGACATAAATGAGTAAGCTACATTAATTTACTTAAGTGGCAGTCTTGTTTAGTAGCATGCAACTCCGAGCAAATAATCACACAGACCTAACTGAAGTAGATATAGAGTGAGTGACAAAATGATACCAGACTTATACTGTTTGCATTGAGCAGCACCTGACTAGTAAAGGTAACTCGCCAACGAGCAGGGCCAGCAGCCTACAATTCACAATTCACAAGAAAATGATAGGAGGACATGTGTATGCCTCCCAAATCTGCAACCAAGTACAGGTATGCGGAAACATATGTTTTGTGAGTATAATGAGTTGGCAGAATTTAAAAATTCAAAACACACATGAAGCTGTACAGAACACGGCCAAAGTATATAAGTGAACTTTATGAATAAAGTGTTATAAATTAAAACACACTAAAGCTGGTCATAAAGATAAAAAGTAAGGTTAGCACTTCAAGTGTAGATGCTTCATCAGACCCTTGCCAAATAGTTACATAGTAGCTGTTTAAAAGTAACATTCAAACATTATGTATCCAATAAAGGCTGACTTACGTAAGCCTCTAGTCTTTAAAGTAGATTTTAAAGAAACAGTGTTAATACCATAATTCTTATCAGACTACAAATTAATAATCCATCTAGTTTCTAAAGCCTCTGTTAAATTCTTGATGTCATAAAGACATTTAGTAGTATAAACAAATTGTAACACTTGAAAGCTAAATACATGATTATTACCATTCCTATTAACATGTTTTAGCTAGTACATTTGCAAGTACACATCTCCTTATTTCACTGAAATGCTCTCGTATTCTTTCTCTCAGTGATTGAATCATCTTACTAACATAATAGGCTGGACACTGCTTGCATCTAGCTAAATATATCAGGTTCTTGCTTTTGCAGGATGCATAAAGATTGAATCTGTGTTCCTTACCAGTAACTGGATGTTTAAATGAATTACCATTCTCTATATGTGGACAACTAGTGTACATCCTACAACTAAACGTGCCTATTCTTCAAGATTTAATCATATTAATGCCATGGTGATTACAGCATAAAGCACATTTCAATGCCTTTCTATTCTTAAAAGGAAAAGGAGAATCTCCTATTAAAAGTTGAAGTTTATCATCCAAACCAAGGAGAAACTTTGCAGTGTGAAGTTCACTCCTTGAAATATGTTATGCACCTAGTTCACTAATAAAAATCAAACTTTAAAATGCATACTACAAAATAATAAAATAGTAGGAAGTCCATAGTTGAGTTAAAAATGAAATATCCTTTATTGAAGCACACAAGTAAGCAGTCCTAGTTGAATATAATATAAAGCAGTAAAGACATTTATTATTTAATCAGGTTATTTGGAGCAAGGGAGTAGTTACAGAGGGTGGTTCTGTTAAGAGCAATAAAAGCATTAAACTCATTCCTTTAACCAAGTCTTCCTTCCCTCTTAAAACCATACTGTAAACTAAAACTGTGCTACCTTAGAACTGAAACTAAAACGCTACAGACATATTAAAATATATAAGAACAGCTCATTAAGGCTAACCTATTAATCCAAACTTTATTAATTAAGAAACAAACTCACTAATGACTAATTAACTAACAAAAAGATCTGCCACTAGACATATATCAGAATAAATATTAGTAACTTATAAACTGAAACATTGTGAAACAAAGATTGCTTTCATACCAAATAAATACTTCATCAGGTTTGTGTATAAAAAACATATAATATTAATGAGTATGTATATAAATCTACAAGTGAACACCTATGTAGGCAGAAAAACATAGCTATAATTGCTAAGGTGGAAATACAGTGAAAAATATTAAAAATAAAGAATTAAGGCCCTGGGGATCTGTTCAAGTGTGACATCTAACTAACAAAGCACTTAGTTTAAATGAGTGCAAGTATCAGAAAACATCAACCAATGTCAGTTATTTTCATTGTAAAAAATTTACAATGTTTGATATTTCTTTATAACAATATTAGCATGTATAATATTAGCATGTAATATCAGCATTAATCAGTCCCATATCAGACTTTTAATAGTTTTTTTTAAACAGTGGGGCAGCTTTATGAGTTCTAGAATGCTTTTTATGGGGTAATAATAATTAAGCCCTGGTTTTCTAAAAGAGTTCAGTTTCAACTGCCACAGTAATTCACATTTTTCTGAAATATTAGGGATGTCTCCTTCTAGTTCCAAAAGGTCCACATGATCAAATATTTGAAATTTAAAGCCAGTGCATCTTATGTGAAGCTGGAGATGCCATGCCAGTGCATTGTTCTTGCACCTAGCTCTAATTTTAGAAAGATGGCCAGAAATCCTTCTTCTAAGTCTGTTGAGCATTTTTTCCATATAAAATGCTTCACATTCATTGTAGCTTGCCCTGTAAACCACCTGAATTGAGTTACAGTCACCTCCTGCATTGGTTTTAATCAGTTTCTTTAAATAAGGGCAGAAAACATGTCTCCCTCCTGTATGTGCTTACAAAAAACACAGTTGGCTCCACATTTGTTGTTGCATGTATCCAATGTTCTGGGCCTACCTTTAACCCAACTACTGATGTTTCTGGCTTTTCTATACATAAAGGAAGGCGCTTCTCCAAGGATGTCCATTAGATATGAGCTTTCAGTAATTATGGCCCAGTTCTCTCTAATAATATTAATGATGCTTTGATAGTCAACAGCAAAAATCAAGATACAGCTGTCTTCAGATTTGTTGAACATTGCTTTTTTAAAACCCACATAAAAGGACTGTTATGTGTTGGTGAATTTGAACTTTTTAGTTCAATTATAGGTTCCAGAATGCTTCTTAACATATTGCTTTCATATCCCCTCACCAAAAAATTATTTTCAAGATCATTTAGGTTCTTAAGGAAGGGTACCGTTTTTGTAGTGATCCTGGCCTGCCTGTAGCCATAGGACTTAACATTATATTTTATCCTGGTGGGATGGAGACTCTTATTATGTAGCTGGAGGTTTACTCTGGTAAGTTTTCTGTAAAGATCTGTGTCCATTTTACCTTGGTCCAAGTCTTTAGTAATCTGCATAACTAAGACTGATGATGTGAGGCTGTGGGAAGAGGTGAAATTCAGGAAGCTGGTGGTTTGATTCAGATAGTTGATGAAATCTAATTTAGCATGGTCTCCTTTCCACACAATAAAGATGTCATCAATAAAATGCAGATGCTCAGTGACATGTTGCATGTATTCTCTGTTGTTAAAAACATAATCCTCCTCCCACTTGCCTAGGGCTATGTTGGCTAGACTAGGGGTTATAACTGCCCCCATGGCTTTACCAGTATTTTGTTTATAGTTGTTGTGTCTTTCGGCTTTTCCCGGTTAGGGGTCACCACAGTGGAACTCCAGTCCGCTAATGATTGGCAGTTGATTTTTACGTGCTGAGTTGCCAGCCCTAACGCACAACCTTCAACGAAGGTACGCCCATTCATGCATGTCTCCACGTAGAAGACGCTCTAGCTGAGAGTCAAACCGGTCAACGTCTTACTGTGAGGCGACAATGCCACAGCACCACCACCGCAGATAGTATTTTGTTTATAGTAATTTCCATTAAACATAAGACAATTGCAGCTAAGCACCATATCTAAAAGTTTACCTGCTCTTTCATGTTGTGCTGGTGTGCCATTGTTGCTTCTCCTGTATGACTCTATCACTGTTTCAATACAACAATTATGTGGAAATACAGTATATAATGATTCAACATCTATTGTTAATAAAATGCTATCAGCATCAGTTGTAACACTTTTTTTATTTTCCTTAAAAATCATTAGAGTCTTATGTGTAAAATGTTCTCAGCCAGAGGGTGTAACAAAAAATCCAGGTATATGTCAGCAGTTTTGTGTCAGGGGACCCCCCCCTCCCACACACACACACACACACACACACACACACACACACACACACTTGCAACCACGGGCCTGTAAGGAGGGTTTTCTCTATTTTTGTGTGGCTTAGGGATAACAAAGAATTTAGGCAAGTGGGGGAAGGTGTCTGTAGATAGTCAAACAAGTTGTCTGTTAAACCATCATCATAAAGTGGAGTCAAGGCTGTGTACCAGTTGTATGATGCCTTAATCTCTTCTAAAGTTAAAGATTCATAATAGTGTCACTCAACATTTCTTCTATCCTCTGGTTATAGTTGCTGGTATCAGTAACAATACCCCCTCCCTCGTCAGCCTTCATAACCCATCGAGACTTATCTCTCCCTAGCTCTAACAATGCTTTTTTATCACCTTTGTTAAGGTTGTAAAACTTTTTCCATGCTGTTTTTTTTGCAGTACTTTCCTGATGTCCATTTTACATTTGACCTCAAAGGCTGCTACAATTTGGTGTAAGGGAGGGCAGTAATTACTAGGTCTTTTTACCTCTTCTAAGATAGTTTTATTCTCAATGGCATTAGATCAGCCATGGTACAGAACTTTCATATTCAATTTTCTGCCATAAGATTCAACCAGTACCTGTGCTGTGTCAGACCTGCAGTGGGGAGCAAAAGTTAATCCCTTTGAAAGCACACAAATTTCAATGTCTCAGGTCCACATTTTGCATACAATGTCATTGTTCGGGATTCAAAAAACTCCATGTAGGTTCTGTGCAGAGCCTACATGGAGTGCTTTTGCATACGTGTTGATTAACATCACACAAACATGGTGCCCGGCAATGCACATCTTCGCCTACCGCATTTGCACAATGCTAAGCAATAAGCAACGTTTTCAAATGTTGCAAAACCAAAATGTGCACACTCTCAGAAAACATGAGATGTGGAATTGGCAGGGAAATATCAGCATATAAAATGCAATTGTCAGGAAATGCTCATTCTACATTGAGCTTGAGCTATGGCAGGCATGTCAGGAGTTGCTGGTGAGGGGGTGTGCTTTTGGAAACAGAGATGGGGTGTCCAGGAGTCCAAAGTGTTTGTTGGACTCCTAGTGAAGGAGCATGGGCCCTGGTTATTGCAGAAGGACTATTCAGGCTTAGAATACAAGTCTGAAGCATGGAATAGTATTGCCAGGGCTTTGACCAGTGCGACAGGTATTCTCTGCAATGGTGAGCAATGCAGACATCACTTTGATGACCTCTGGAGGAGGAAGCAGGATAACCTCAACCACTGGATTAGGGAATTTAGTACAGGGGACACCCCACAGATGTGTAAGTATCAATTTCAGTGAGTAGCTGTAAGAGTTAAAAGCTGACTGTAGTCAAGACTGCTATTCACAATGGTGTTCTGTTCTGTTTTTTCCACAGCTGCTACAGAGTGAGTCTCAAATGTCAGGTCCCATGCCGTGCATATGTTAAGGATGCTAGAAGCATGGGGTATGTATGCAACAGAACAGTACTGTCTAAATAGTAGTTTCATAATAATAATAATTTATATAGTAATTTAACAGCATTAAAAGTTAAGGACCACTTACTTGGTATTTAATACACTTGTATCAAACTGAGCATGCATATCTCAATTGCAAAAGAAACTATGCATGCCTTAGTCTCTAGCACAAAGCAATGGTGCCATATTCTTAAATAACAGTGAGCATGCTTCTCTAAACTGTAAAAGGAAAGGAAAGTATGCATGCAGTGGTCTATAGGACAAAATAACAGTACAGTATTTGAGAGCAGTCATTGGTTGTGGGTTCAAAAACACACTTCCCAAATATACAATACTGTTAGGTTTTCAGCATTATTGCAATGTAACTTCATATCTCTATACCAGTGGCACAAACAGCCTTCTGTAAATTGTAATGAGTTTAATTGAAACATGCATATGTGCAATATATGCACACATCAAGGACTGGTGGCTGGAGTCTGTATTATAGTGTGCCTCTGTTATGAACTAGGTAGTCTTAAAAGTAACGAAGACATTTGTTAGGAGTTTGTAATGTTAAAAGTAAAGGTAACAGAAAAGTATCAAATAATTGTATCAATGCTTTGTATGTCACATGTGAAGTTACTAATGTTCTCCCTGTTTTTTTCTCTTACCTCAACCATTTTCTCGCTTTTTATTTATTTATTCATTTTTTTTCCTATAGCACAGTGGGATTGGTCTGTCCTACAGGATCCACCTGCCCCCACTCCACTGGCTACAGCACCACTGCCCAGCACGTCTAGTGCACAACCTAGTAGCACCCCCTCTGCAGCCCCTCAGGTAGTTCTGCCCCAAAGTATAGGTTTGTGGTTCCTTCCAGGAGCAGTGACGGAGGTGGTGAATTTATCACCTGACAGGAACTGCCAGGGATGGTGCATAGGATTGTGTGCCACACTGTGGGTGCATACCTATGCTGGATGGAGCACCTGTTCTCCATCCTTGTTCGGAGTACAAGTAGGAGACACAGACACCGGAAGCTGCAGCCAGAGATGGAGTGAGTTGAAAGTGATGACAGTCTACTGGGTGAGAGCTAGATTCTCACTGTCAACCACCTCGACGTGCATGGGACCTGGATTTCCAAACCTCTCCCCAACCACAGTGTTCACTCACCTCTTGTGTCCTTCACCATCCCTGTCTCTTGTCTTATTTGTCTTGTCTGTCTACAATTACTTCCTCACCTGCCCAACTTACCTCACCCAGACATTCCTACATCCCTTCCCCAACACTCCTCTCTCTCTCAAAATAAAAAAAAAAGAGCACCTGTCCCACAAAAAATGAATTCCATACATGTCTCCCCATTTCACAGGTGTCTTTATGACACATTTGATTCAGTCCAATTCCCTATATAACAGATTGTGTTGTGGTCACTCCTCTCTCTGGAGGTGACAGTCCAAATTCATCTAATATTTTGCATATATGTTTATATTTTATTCTTGAAAAACTGGATAGCTATGGTTCTTTCCTTCATCCTTCCTGTGCATTCCTTCCCTCCTTTCACTTTGTTCTTCCCCCTGTTTGCTCACCCTTTCACCACTTTCCTGTCTTCCTCATTTCTTTTCTTTAAAGAATTACTGCATGATGGTGCGCATCGTGCACCACCAAGAAGTAACGGTAAATGCCAGTAATATAAGTAGAGATATTTAAAGTATCATACACACTTGTAAAATTACTACTTCTACCCGTATTCAAACCCAGCAACATCTGCCTCCAACAGCAATGCATTAACACTTGCTGCCACAGAGTCAGTTAGCTAGCAGATGTATTTAATACATTCAATAGTGACTGACACAGTTTAGGAAAGATTTCCCTTTGTACTCCCCCGTGCTTGCTCCCCATATCACTAATGTCCTATCTTCCCCATTAAATTTGTATGAAGTACCACTGCAAAATCCCCTGTAATGTTTTATAAAGCATTATTGCATGATATCCATTTACTTTTATACAGCAGTTGTGTGCGATGGCCGGCGATGCTGCAAAGTAGTTCACTGTATTAGCTACAGCTGTTTTTGGAGTCAGTACCATGTGGCCCCAAAAAGGAAATTATCACTGCATTAAGTGCATTAATTCCTGCAGCCAGAGATTCACTTAAGTAGAAGGTGTATACAACAGCAGTTAAGTCTGCCATTTGATATTCAGTCTCTAAAATAGATCTGCTACTCAGCTGAGTCTGTAGCACCATCTGTTAGTGCAGTGATACATTCATCTTTGTGTTCAGATGGTACTGGGTTGAATCCAGGTTTATGTAACAGTTTCAAATACTTCTACATGTAAATCCAAATTCTGAAGGTGATAGTTAGTATGGAATCTGTTAAATATGGCTATATGGTACTGGTTTCCAATCCAATTGTATATAACACATAAAACTGTTTTTTGCCATAGCTGTGCATTAGTGCACAATGCAAACCATTGCATAATTATGCTTTAAAGAAAAGAAATGGAAAGACAGAAAAGTGGTGAAATGGGAGCAAGCACAGGGAAGAACAAAGTGAAATGAAGGCAGGAATGTGGAGGAAAGATGTAGGAAAGAACCATAGTTATACATTCCTTCAAGATTAAAACATGAACATATATGCAAAATATTAGATGAATTTGGACTGTCACCTCCAGAGATAGGGGTGGCCACAACACAATCTGTTGTGTAGGGAATTGCACCGAATCAAGTGTGTCATGAAGATATGTGTGCAAAATGGAGAGCTATGTATAGGATGATTTTTTTTTTTTTTTTTTTTTGTGGGACAAGTGCCTATTTGTTTTTCTTTTTGAGAGAGAGGAATGCTGGAGAAGGGATGTAGGAATGTCTGAGTGAGGTAAATTCAGTAGGTGAGGAAGCAATTGCAGTCAAACAAGACAATAGACAGGGATGCTGACTGACACAGTAGGTGGGTGAACACCATGGTTGGCGTGAGGGTGGGGACATTGTGAAACCATGGACATCAAGTTGGGTGACAGTGAGAATCGAGTCATCACCCACTGGACTGTCATCACTGTCACCTCACTACACTGGTTCCTGTAGTGTTTGATGTCTGCATCTCCTTATGCCATTTAATACAATGATGGAGAGCAGTGTCTCCATCTGGCATAGGCGTGCACCAACTGTGTGGTGCACAATCCTACACACCAGCCCTGCCAGTTCATTGCGGGTGATAATCTCACCACCTCTGCCACTGCTCCTGGAGGGAACCACTAGCCTATCCTGTAAGGCAGAACTACCTAAGGGTCCAGGTAGTGCAGGGGCAGCAGAGTGGGTGCTACCAAGTCACACAGCAGATGTGCTGGGCAGTGGTGCTGTAGATGCAGCAGTTGCCACAGTATTAGTTCATGGCTGACTGTGAAGCAAGCAGTACACAGACAATACATGGGGAGGTAACTGCTGTGTCTCTGAGTTGATGTGGCCAGAGGTCGCAGGGTTTCTGTATTGTGTCCCTGTACACCCTATAGCACTCTACAATATCCATGTCTTGTATGTTGTGATAACTTAAACGTGGCCTAAAAATTCTTCTCCATCTTAGCCTACGCCTATTGGCAGAAGCAGAAGTAGCACTGCATACATCCTGTATTACATACAAATGGAGTTAAGCAGCAGCAAGGCCTAACATTCTGTCTGTGAAGACTTTTGGTGTCTGTATTCCACTACTTTTAAAATCCACAGGAAAAACCAGAATGGAGTCTACACGGCTGCTTTATAACTTGTCTAATAGCTCCACCAGATTGGTTGATTAGCATGCAATTCAGCTGCTTATGCTGTAAATAGCATCTCTGAAACACTGCCTAAGACAAATGCAATCCATTAATAATCTACTCCATTATAAAAAGGCAAAAGTGTAGCTAGCCAGACTGACGGTGAGGATACTTGCTACATGTTCAGAAAAGCAAAATATTTCCAAAGCTATCTTTACAGAGGACTATTGAATTCCAGCAGATAGGCTCCCATTTGTTACCTACATAATGCATATGCTGGAATATATTAACGAATAATGTGAAGCAAAGGCTTTTGCACTGTTATCTGTATGCATTAGTTAGAAGTGTACTGATGGCATGGCCATGTTTGTCAAGCCATTTCAGACGTACAAATGATTGACAATACATGAAAATAGCTGTATGATATATACTGTATGTACAAATGTTTCAGGAGCAGGTCCTTTGAAAGCATGTTTAACATTTCACACGCTTTATTAGCAAAATGGTTCATGTGCCTGTTCTTTTGTGGGTGGGGCAGCAAAGAAAAGTTACTGCTATGTCACAAACTAGAATGGACTGTTATTTTTGGGTGGAAGCACAGTTGAGTTACTGCTATGGCACATACAAGGATATGTTGCTCTTGCTAGCTTCCTTGTTTTGCATCCTGCCTGTTGTTAGTACTTTACATCTGTAGGCTGTTTTATGTTTTTCCAGTGAGTAATATTGACTGCCTACCTTAACTGTTTTATCTGGTAACAGTTACTTTGTAGTTATGTGATACTTAAGTGGATTGTCATTATGTTGTCTTTTAGGACAGAAAATGTCACTGAGGCAGAGACCCCCATCAGTGAGGCCGAGAATACAATAATTGTTGATATACGCCTTCAGCATGGGGCTTTTCTTCTTTGAAGAGGTCATCCCAGTATACCAGCGAGGCTGAGACTATAGCAGTAGATCATTGCCAACATAAATTCCATGGGTGGCCACATCTGGACTTATGAGCAGGTGTGCCACAGGGCCACTGGCATGATCACCTCTGCACAGAGGCATGCAACTGCTGTTGCCCAAGACCAGAGGGTAACTGGGGATGGGCCTGCTGCAGAGTCACCACTCACCCCCAATGAGGAATTCCTGACAAATATTCTACAACAGGACAACTCACAGCAAACTGGACCACAACATGTCACTGACTTGGGTGCCACTTCTTTTCAGTCTCAGGAAGAGCTTCCAGGTAGGCTTTGTTATATGACCAGCTGAATACCGTTGTATAATAAAACAATTGAAATAAAAGTTAGTTCTGTGTTTGGGGGGGGTGAAGATTGGTACAGCGATAAGCTGAGTTTGCAGTCATCAGCCACATTCCTGTTGAATGTACACTTCATGCAGATATAGAGGAGTACATGTAGTACCCCCTGTCTTATTGTTAAATATGATTATGTTGCCCTTACCTCTTGTTCAGCTTATTTCAGGACTATCAGGAATCCAGCAACGTATGCCATCTGCAGATGGTAAGACAAATACATTTATTTCAGTACTGCAGATCAATTTATAGAAATATCATAATGTGACATTTTATGCCTGTTGTTTAGCATATATTGCACTATAGTAGTGCAGGTATTAATGTATGCCTGTGTTTCTCCCTTTTTATCACAGGTGATCATGACAGTGGGAATATGGGCCTTGTACCACCTGATGTGTGTCTCATCAGACAATGGTGATGATGGTGGCAAAACTAAGGCACAGTTGGGGGGGTGCAGAGGTTGAATCTGACACAGAGGTTGACATCCAGCCACCCCCTTTCTTTTTTCATGGACATAGCCAGTAGGCCTACACCTACTCAGTCCACTGAGCCCACAGATATAGGACAGGTGGAGGGAAATGACATTGAGCAGGGAAGTGTGGCTACTGCCGCTTCAGTGTCTGTTGAGTCTGACCACAGCCAAAATGTTGGTGAGGTGCCATGCAGGAAGGTTGAGGGGGTGCTCAGAGGAGACCTGTTATCCCTAGTCCACCTCGTGGGGATGTCTCTTCCCGTGTTCCTCAACATATGTTTATGGCCATCATGGAGGCACAGGCATGTTCAGAAAGGTGCTCTTGACAAATGGTCAGGGTTGTGGATGTGGCACAGTTTGACATGCATGATGGCCTCCACAATGTCGCCTATTCACTGGATTGGATTAATGACATGGAACGAGGGGTGTCAGTGATGGACCAAGGGGTGTCTGTCATGGAACAAGCAGTGTCTGTAATGGAACATCTGCTGGGAGGGGAACAGCATCCTCATGGCCATAGGTCAGACATAACATCTGCTGATAACCAACATGGTCATACCCGATCACACTCCCATAGTGGCAGCACTTCCACTGGTCCTTTGGTGAGTGTGCTTTCCACACCCAGATGTGGCAGGCCATGGGGTCATGGTCCTGGGTGTTCCATTGAAGGAAACATGTCCAGCAGACATCAGTTACTCTCAGATAGCAGCACTGCATCTGACCTTGGGCATGGAGGTGCCAGTGCAACTCCTGGCAGAGCTAGTTCTCATGGTCAGGGGTGACAATGACAAACTGCCACCTCTTCCATGTTCAGCTCACACCTGTCCGACATACCAAGACGTAGAGCTAACACTGAGCTTGGCTGTGTTCATGCCAACTCTCACAAACCACTTTCACATGAAAGTGCCCTACACACACACACACACACACACACACACACACACACACACACACACACACACACACACACACACACACACACACACACACACACACACACACACAGCCTGCTTGCTTCTCTGTCTTCCTCATACACATTCACAGACCTTTTGTGTTTATAGGTTCATAGGTTCATTGGTGTGTACTAGACTAATGGCCCTGGAGCCTTTACAAGCCTAGCCCAGAGGATTACCCTGGCACTGTGCCACCCAACCTTAGTCCCCAGTGCCTCGGTTGAGTAGAGCCACTGGAGTGATCCCCGGTGTGAATTTTCTATTTCTCATCCACTCATCAATATTTCTCTTGAAGAGAGCCAGTGAGGTGCTCTGCTTGACATATATGGGAAGTCTATTCCATAGCATGGGCAGTCTCTGGGTTATGAAGCTGTCCCTCCAGCATGTTCTGTTGATTGTGGTAATGAGTTTGAGGTCTCTGGAACGTGTGGTGTGGAGAGATTGGGATTTCTTTAGATGTAGCATTTCAAACAGATCTGGGTCAGACATGGCTTTGTAAGTCAAGCAGAGATCGTCTCTAAGTAGGCAATATGAGACAGAGAATAGTTGGATTATTTTGAGTCTGTCCATATAGGATAAGTGTTTAAGACCTAGGATCCTCTTTGTGAGGTACTTTTGCGGCCTCTCCAGTTTTTGCAGGTGTCTAGTGAGGTACTCAATGATTGGCCTAATGAGGGAAGAGTAGTGGGAGACAATGACCACTTTCTTCCTGGATGCAAAACCCTTAGTAATGAGATGTGCCACACAGAAGGACTTTCTGACCACAGTGGCAATGTGGTGGTCAAAAGAGAGGTTGCTGTCAACCTGTGTTCCCAGATCTATTATAACACCTTCTGTGTTCAGTGGACTACCATCGATGTGGTAATTCAAGGGAAATGAGTTTTTCCCAGGGCGATGATGACACATTTTTGGCATTGAGCTTAAAGCCATGATTCTGACACCAGTCACTGGTCTCAGTGAGGACTTTCTGTAGGATGTCAACATTACGTGGGGAGTTAATAATAGCGCCCAACTTGCAATTGTCTGCAAACTTTGTCAGCTTTGTGTAGGCCTGGACTTCAGAGAAGTAGATACCAAACAGGAAAGGACCCAGAACCAAACCCTGTGGGACTCCACTCGTGACTGGTCAGCAGTTTGACTTGGAGTCAGCTACTTTCACACTGTGGCTTCTATCTGTGAGCCAGTTTGCATCCCACCTAGTGGTATAGGGGTTGATGCCTAGCTTAATGAGTTATTCTATGATTCCTGAGTGGGGAATGGTATCAAAGGCCTTGGCCAGATCAAGGTAGGCTGTATGAACCACCTTGCCTTCATCCACAGCTCTGGTGACTGACTCAAAGAAGTCGACCAAGTTGAGCAGGCATGATCTACCCTTCACAAAACCAAACTGCGTAGGATCCAGAGTTTGGAGATTCCCTATATCCTTGTTTATTAGGTCCATGATGATGCATTCCATAGCTCTGCATATCAGACTAATTAGACTAATGGGGTGATAGTTCCCAGGGTCAGTAGGGGCTCCTCCTTTGTTTAGAGGGATGACTGTAGCAGTGCACCATTTGGTAGGGACAAAGCCTGAGGTGAGGCTGTGATTGAACAGGGCACACAGGTGAGGTGCCAATTCACTCTGTAGTTCATGTGGAACACAACCAGGGATATTGTCAGGTCCCATAGAAGCTGTACTCTTGGCCTTGGACAGTGCTGTTTTAACCTGTGCAGCAATGATACTGGGTGCCTGGTAATCTACTGGTATTATGATTGGTCCTTTGGGGGTGGAGAGGGGTAAAGGTGGCCCTGAATTTGTCAGCCAGTATATTGGCAATACCTGTTAGCTCAGTATGGGAGGTACCATTGTACAGTAGCTCAGAGCAAATCTGGGTATTGCCGTGGAGATTCTTTACATAACTATAGAAGGCCTTGTGGTTGCCTTTACTATCTGCTGCAATTCTGTTTTCATAGCTAGCTTTAGAGGATTTGATGAGGGATCTCAACTTTTTGTTGAGGCTGATAAGGAAGTTTTTCCAGTCTTGGAACTTCACCTTATTCTGCATCAGTTTCCTCCTTCTGTTGTAGAGTATGTTTTATGGCAGGGGACTACCAGACTGGCTTCCTTTTTTTTGAGGAGCGCGTCTTGGTTCTATTCGGTATGGCGAGATCCATGCATGTGTGTATGTGTTCATACAGTGCATTGGTGTATGATTCGGCAGTCATGCAACTATTCTCCATTTGCATGGGTGCCGTGAAGTTAGCCACCTCTGTTTTTAGGAGCCCAAAGTTAGCTTTGGAGAAGTTTTTCATGGTGCTTAGTTTTGTGTGTGTGTGGGGGGGGGGTAGATTTCCAATGTGATTAGTTTGTGGTCGGATCTAACCAGGGAGGAGTTGACTATTGGTGTAGAGCAACAGTCGCCCATGTTAGTAATGACCAGGTCAAGGATATTGCTGCCTCTAGTGGGGGTAAGAATGAGCTGGTCCAGGGCATTGGAATTAATGAATTCCAGGAAACGTTGGGCAAGTGTATTGGTACATGAGTAGTTTTCCCAGTTAATGGAGGGGTAGTTGAAGTCGCCCAGTATAAGAATGTTAGGTTGGACCCTAATATTCTCCAGGGTGCTTAGGAACATGGAGTGTGAGTCTTGGGACATGGTTGGAGACATATACCAGGCTACGACCTGAATCACTGTCTTACCCAATGTTAGCTGCACCTGAAGTATCAGCCTAGTGTCAGCCTACACCTCCAGCCTCCCCCCTCCCCACAACACCCTGTACAAGTGATGATAACTGTGCCATATCCCTGTTTTGGATTCAGGGATAGAAAACAGGATGCATAGCTACATTAGTGCCTAGTATATCTGCATTTGTGTTGTTGAACTGAAAATTGTACCTGTCACTAATATGTGCCTTGCCAAATTATACAGTGGATAGCATCATCATGTCAGTACTTTCTAGTGTATTCTCTTGGAAGGGTTGTGAAGTCAGGAACTGCAATGTGTCTCATTACTTTCTAATGTTTCTCTTTAATGCTTTCCAGTACATATGTATGGTGCACATCATAAGACACACCATCACATTCAGATCTCAGGATTATATGACAGCACTGTAGTCAAACTCATCAGAACAGTAATACAGTATAATGCTCTCTTTTGCATGAGCCTCACCAGACACATGAAGCAGCTGGACAGACCACAGGGCTTTCTCATCAAGATAACACAGGGCCTAATAACCATGACATGATGTATGTGGGTAGATTAAAACACATGTCACTGTCATCTGTCTGGTATCACATTAAATTATAACTGTTATTCTAAACCTCTTACTTTTGGTTTAAGCACTTGGCCTTCATGCCAGTTGTCTTGCATTAAGAAGGTTTGTAGTCTACATTCTTGTGGGAGGAGCCTCTGCCCTTCTGAGCTGGGAATTGGTGGTTGAATGTTTATTGTGCCTGTTGTTCTAAGTGACTTTGTTATTGTTTAAGCACTTGGCCTCCAAACTAGTTATTTTACATAAGGTTTGTGGTGTAGACTCTTATGGCAGGAGAGGATAGCCTACACCTATCTAAGCCGGGAATTGCTGGTTGAACACTAATTGTGTCTGTTATTCTGAAAGTGTCTTAGTTCTGGTTTAAGCACTTGGGTTTCAGACCACTTATTTCTCACTAGGAAGGTTTGCTGACCACAGTCTTGCTGGAGTATTCTACTGAAATGCTGCTTTATTTAAACTGTTTTTTTTTTTTCTGTTCTGATTGTGATTTTCTGCAGTTCAATTTTCTAGTACTTCTGCATTTTATAGCATATGTTAGATTCAGGCTTGCAGAATCTAGATTGTTTGGTATCATTTGAGCAATAAAACCAGCCTTCTTACATTAAGAAGCACCCCCTGCACCCTTGTGACAGAAATGCGAAGCCAAGGACCCATCTGAGTTGGGGACTGGTGGAAAAGGGCTCAGTCTTGGCCTTTCCCTTTGTTTACTTTTTAAAATCATTTAACTTTGCTTGTATGCCAGCATTGTGTTTGGCTGGGTTTGCACTCAGTTTACTGGAGCTTCTCAGAGCTTGCACTGCTGTCCTGCAAGCACCTCAGCTGTGCACTGTGAAGTATTGACACATTTTTCCAACCTTAGGCCTCCACAGAATAGACACTTTTTGTTGGTCTTACATCAAAACCTGGTTCATCTAGCCCACTCCCCATTAGTTACTACAGTATATACCTTCCATAATGGATGGATGTTTTCCCACCATTGCTCTAGCAGACTGATTGACATGGGCATCCTGAGGCAATGTAGCAATTGTGTCATGTATACTGACAATCAGTTACTGCTAAAACAACCTAATACAACATGTGAGAGCTGTATCTATACTACGAATTTGGAATCAGTTTTCTTACATAACAACAAACCAGATATCAAACATGTTGTCCTAAAGATCAGAGACCTCCTAAACACAAATCTACTGCACACACTGCAGACCCAACAGAATCCACTACACATAATAATACACACAGCAGTGTTTCAGCCAATAAGCCCCTAAGGCAAAACACCTCAAAGCCAAATGTCTTGGTCATAAGTGACTCCATAATGAGACATACAGATGCCCCCCTCACCAGGCTAGACAAGGAGAAGGTCATGGTCAGCTGTCTGTCAGGTGCCAGGATCAGTCAGATCACACATGCACTCAAGTCTCTCAACAAGTACCATTATGATTCTGTCAAAGTCCATGTTGCAGTGAATGACTGGATATGTACCTCACTGTACTATATGAAGAGAGACATGACTGAGCACTCAGATTATCAGTCCCAGGCTGGTACGTCCCTAGCCCTAAGCAGCATTCCACCTTCACCCAGGATGATGCCTCAATATAAACAAAACATGATTGACTTCAACAATTGGCTTAGCTTCTGCTGTCAATCCAGGGGATCCAGTACCTGTCAGCCTGGGAAGATATGGTCAACAGACCACACTGCTTTGCGAGAGATGGTCTTCACCTGTCGCCTCTTGGCTTTCAGTTACTGGAAAAGGCACTTGCCTGCCCCATAGTGGCCTTTTTAGGCAATGTCAGAACTAAATTGCCGATGTAAAACCATCCACTAGAAACAAACTGAAGGTTATGCTGCTTAATGCATGGAGTGTAAATCAGAAACTGCACTCACTGGAAGTACTCCTTACCTTGGAAGATGCCCATGTCTGTGCAGTCACAGAGGCATGGTTCAAGACCGCAGAGAGCACCCCACCTCCCCACCATGCAAGGCTACAATGCTTGCATATGTTCAGATATCAAAACAGGCAAGAAAGAACCAAAGGTGGAGGTGTATACATCTTCATTAAAGGCAAATACACCTCAGGACTGGTTAAATTGTACGACTTTGTAGCACTACTCCAAGTCCAACTAACTGTTAGGTAAAGCCCCCTTCCATATCATTGCTAGCTATAGGTCCCAAGTAGGCAGAGTGGTTCTTATGGTTCATGGTGGGGGACCTATAGCTAACTGTTAGGTAAAACCCCCTTCCATATCATTGTTAGCTATAGGTCCCCCACCATGAACCATAAGAACCACTCTGCCTACTTGGGCCTACTTGAGTCACTCACTATACAGCCAAAGACATTGGTCATGTGTGATGTTGACTATTCTGCCATCGACTGGGATTCAAATATGAGCACAAACACACTTGCCCTAAGGTTTCTGGACTTTGTTAATACAAAGGGTCTGTAACAGATAGTCTGAATCCCCACATGGGGCTCGACTGTCATAGACATAGTACTAACCAACACATGGGGTCTCTGCACCAACCCCTATGTCCCCCCCCCCCCCCGGGTCAGGTTGGATCAGAATTCAGTTTAATTCGAATTACAAATCATAGTTGACACCCTTTCAAGAGCAAAAAGGATGAACCACATCTCCAAAGTAAACTATAGCCTCCTAAGTAATGCCATAAATAGTTGCAAGCACCCTGCTACCACTGTCAACAATGACTGCTATGCAGAGGTGTACACAAATGGCCTGTATAAACACCTACACAAGTGTATAGAGTTGAATAAACCTGAACATACCAAAACAAGGTCCTCACAAAAAACAAGCCACCATGGTGGGCATCAAGCATAAATGAATTATACAACAAGTGGAAGAAACTAATATCTAAGAACAAGAGGTAACTGACTCAGCAGAGGGAGGACACCCTCCACAGCTTGAACAAGCAAATTTTATATTGTAAAGTCCTCTAAAGCTAAGTACAAAGCTAAGCTAGCATCCCTAGCTAAAGATAATCAAGATCGTAAGATCATAGGAGGTTACTAAGCTATCAACTCAGAAGTCATGTCAAACCTAGCCATTTCATCCCAATGTAATACAGTTTGTGAATCAATCGTGGTGGAAGTTCTAGGTGATGAAATGGACATTTCCACAAGAGGTACTGTTTTTGAATTTGGGGGCTGTTTGATTTATATCTATTCTAGACTTATATTACATTTGTTTATGAGACTTTATTTCAAAAGGGGTTTAAGTTTATATCAACATGTAAACCCAATTTGGTTGATTATTTGACTGAATTAAGAATATTTACAAGGAAACTGAATTGGAAATGTGTATATTCTGATAATTTGACTGGAGTTTTCTGGGGGTGAGCTTTGTAGGCATAGTGTCTTTAACCCACCCCATCTCCCCGATTGCACTTTTGGAACAGTTTGTGAAAATGCAATTTGTGATTGGTGTAAGGGTTATAAATCAAGATTCTTTAATCTTTCAAAGAATGACAGAAATCTTTTGCATATGTTGGCTAATGACAGAAGTATCAGGGTTATGAAACCCGATAAAGGGGGAGGAGTGGTGATTATGGACCATTTTTTATGCTCCTCAAAAATGATGGATTATTTAAACAATGGGGAGTTTTTTGTTGATGTCTCTCAAAATGAGATTTATACAGCCTACCATGCAATAACATTAGAACTGGAGGACATTTTTATGTCCTATGACTTGCCCCAGAAGTTGAGAGAATTTTTTGTGGTAAGGAACCCTAGGATCCCAGCTATTTTTGGGATACCTAAGGTCCACAAGTCCATTATTGATCCACCATTGAGGCCGATCGTGGTGTGAGGGGGTGAAAACTGAGCCCTTTGCTAAATATGTCGACCATAAATTGAAATCTTTTCGGGCTGACAAAAAATATTTATTAAAGGACTCATGGCATTTTTTGGAAAACATAGCCAGTGTTCCATTTGGTGTGGATGACGTAATGGTAACTGTGGATATCAAGGATTTATTTTTCGTTATACTGCACAAACTGGGGCTTGAGTGGTTTCATTATGCCATGGTGTTGGGTACGAACTTGAGTAATGATGAAATTAATCTTATACATCAGTGTATGGAGACTGTTTTGGTTAACAATTTTGTATATTACAAAAGGGAATATTTTAAGCAATGTAAGGGAGTGGCTATGGAGCTGCATATGCCCCAATTTTTGCAAACATGGTTCTTTGGTACTGGGAGACCAAGTTTGTGTTTAATTCTTCTTTTAATGCAAACTTGGTATCATACTTGCGGTTTTTGAATGACATTTTTATTTTATGGAGAGGAAATCAAGAATAATTAGCCAGGTTTATTATGTATATGAATGACTCAACTGATTTTTTAAAGTTTACCTGTCTGGTTGATATTATTTCCATTAATTACTTGGATATTAATTACTTACATTATGACAGCCAACACCCAAAATGGCAAAAGAAAAATTGGTAAAAGTGCAGTACATTAGATTCATAGGTTCATAGTTACATAGGTAGGTACTAAGCTATCAGCCCAAGGGCCTAAGTAAGCCTAGCCAACAAGGTTCCCTGGCTTACGCCACTCAAGAAAGTTATTTTCCTGTGCCCCTGTCGAGCAGAGCCACAGAAGTGATCCCCGGGGTCATAGATGGGTAGCTTGTTCCAGAGTATGGGAAGTCTCTGGGACAGGAATCTATCCCTCCAGCATGTCCTGTTTATTGTGGTGACAAGGTTTAGGTCTCTGGAGCATGTAGCTTGAAGGTATTGGGATTTCTTTAGGTGCAGCATGTCCAACAGCTCTGGGTTTGACATAGCTCTATATGTTAGGCTGAGATCACCTCAGAGTAGGCGATATGCTATGGAGTAAAGCTGGAGTTTTTTGAGATGGTCAGTGTAGGGCATCTTTCTGTTTGAAGCCAGTAAACCTCTTTGTGAGGTACTTCTATGGCCTATCCAGCTGCTGCAGATGTCTTGTGAGGTACATTCCAAAGGGAGTGTTGTACTCTATAATGGGTCTAATGAATGTCGAGTAGAGGGGATCAATGACCTCTTTATTGCTGGATGAGAACACTTTTGTGATGAGGTGTGCCACATAGAAGGATTTCCTGACTACTGTGGCAATATAATTATCAAAGAAGAGACTACTGTCCACCTGGGTCCCAAGGTCTCTTATCACACATTCGGTATTAAGTAGACTGCCGCCTATGTGGTAGTTCATGGGTACAGAGTTTTTACCAAAGGGAATGACAATGCACTTTTTGGCATTGAGCTTGAGGCCATGGCTCTGACACCAGGCATCTGTCTCAGTGAGGCCCTTCTGTAGGATGTCTACATCATTTGGGGACTCAACTATGGCTCCTAGTTTGCAGTCATCTGCAAACTTCATTAGCCAAAGGCCTTCTGTGTTAGTCTGTACTTCAGAGAAGTAGATACCAAACAGGAGAGGTCCCAGGACTGCACCCTGTGGTACTCCACTTGTCACAAGTTTGAAGTCAGATTTAGAGTCTGCAACTTTTACAGTGTGGGTTCTGTCAGTGAGCCAGTTGGCAATCCATCTTGTGATGTAGGGATTTATACCTAGTTTAGTGAGTTTAGCTATAATTCCAGAATGGGGGATGGTGTCGAAAGCCTTGGCGAGGTCAAGATAAACTGTGTGAACCACCTTACCCTCATCTACGTCTTTGGTGACTGCCTCAAAGAAGTCGATCAGGTTCAGGAGGCATGATCTGCCTTTCACAAACCTGAACTGGGAGGGGACCAGAGTTTGGAGGTTACCAGTGTCTGTTTCTGAGTTCCATGATGATACGTTCCATGGCCTTACAGACCAGGCTCGTCAGGCTAATAGGGCGATAGTTCCTGGATCAGTGGTGGCTCCCCCTTTGTGGAGTGAGATAACTGTTGCTGTGCACCATTCAGTGGGCACAAAGCCTAATGTGAGACTATGATTGAACATGGTGCTCAGGTGGGGAGCCAGTTCATTCTGAAGTTCATGTAAAATGCAGCTTGGGATGTTGTCCGGTCCCATGGATGCTGCGTTTTTGGCTTTAGAGAGTGCAGCTTTTACCTGCCTAGTTGTGATTACAGGGACTCTGCATTCTTCCTGTATAGATATGGGCCCTTTAGGGTGTGAGAGAGGGGTAACGTTAGCACTGAACCTATCTGCCAGGATGTTGGCAATATCAGTTGTTTCAGTAATTTTCTTGCCATTGTGCTGTAACTCAGAGCAGATCTGGGTATTGCCATTGAGATTCTTGACAAAGCTATAGAATGCTTTGTGGTTGTCCCTAGAATCAGTGGCAATTTTATTTTCATAGCTAGCTTCAAAGGATCTTATAAGGGATCTCAGCTTCTTACTGAGGCTGCTGACCAGGGAACTCCTCCACTCATGGGATTTTACTCTCTTTTGCAACAGTTTCTTCCTTCTGTTTTAGAGTTTGTTTATGGCAGGGGACCACCAGATTGGCTTTATTTTTTCAGAGGATAGCTTCTTGGTTCTGTTTGGGATAGCACAATCCATGCACTCGTGTAAGTGCTTATAGAGTGCATCTGTGTAGGATTCAGCAGTCGTAACTGTATTGTCCATCTGCAGGGTGTCATGAAGTTCGCCACTTCTGTCTTAAGAAGCATGAATTTGGCTTTGAGGAAATGTTTTACCATGGTTTCCTTAATGGAGGGTAGGGGCGGAATGTGGATATCTAGGGTGACTAGCTTATGGTCAGATCTGACCAATGAGGAGTTGACTTCAGTTGTGGAACACCGGTCACTCATGTTGGTAATGACTAGGTCTAGGATATTGTTGCTCCTGGTGAGGGTGTGGATAAGTTGATCCAGGGCATTGGAATTTATGAATTCCAGAAAGCGTTGAGCGAAGGAGTTGGTACGAGTAGTTTTCCCAGTTAATGGTGTTTGGTTGAAACCTAATATTTTTCAGTATATCAAGAAAAGAGGAGTGGGAATCCTGGGGCATGGTGGGAGATCTGTAGCAAGCTACAGTTTGGATTGCAGTTTTGCCCAGAGTTAGTTGCACTTGGATAACCTCTGATGCATTATGCTGAGCAACTAGCCTGGAGGTGTGGATATCCTTAATGAATATGGACTCACCTTCACCTTTGGTGTTCCTGTCCAGGTTAGGTAGCCGAAAAGTGTGGTATGAGTTATAGCCTGGTAATGCAGGGGTGCTCTCTAGAGCCTTGAACCAGGTCTCAGTCACTGCACAGATACTGGTGTTTTCCATTTTAAGGAATGCCTTGAGGGAGTGCATTTTATGATTTAGACTTCTAGCATTGAGTAGCATTACCCTCAGTTTTTGTTTGCCTGTTCCTGTTACGGTGATGAATTTGTCATTTGAACCTTGCCTAAAAAAGGCACTATAGGGGCAGCAAGAGCCTTAGCCAGTATCCAGAATCCCAGGGGTGACAGGTGCAGGCCATCTCTGGCAAAGCATCGTGGTCTGTTGACCATGTCATCCCAGGCAGACAGATACTGGATCCCCTTAGAATGACACCAGAAGCTTAGCCAATTGTTGAAGTCAATCATTTTGTCCTTGTACTGTGGTATCATTCTGGGTGATGGCAGGATGCTACTCACGGCTAGGGTCATACCTCCCTGGGCTACAAGATCGGAGAGCTCTTCCATGTCTCTTTTCATGTAGTCCAGGGAGGTACATCTCTGGTCATTCACACCAACATGGAAAATGACAGAGTCATATTTGTACTTGTTGTGTAGTGACCTGAGTGTGTGGGTTATGTGGTGGATCCTGGCACCTGGCAGGCAGCTGACAGTAAACTTCTCCTTGTTGATCCTGGTGAGTGGGACATCAGTGTGCCTGAATACAGAGTCACCTATGACTAGTGTGTTGGGTACGTTGTTTTGCCTTATTGGCTGTGGTTGAGTAGCACACTGAGTTTGTGGGATCACCCTGGCTGCCATCTCCTACACATATATTCTTTCTTTCTTCCAGCTTTTTGTGACTACCCAAGCTGATCACCCTGGCTGCCATCTCACACATATATTATTTCTTCTTTCTTCTTTCCTTTTTTATGCTAGTATATACTATATTAACAAACTAATACACCTCTTCTTCTTTTTTTTAATCTAATCTACTTTTAACTTTTTACTTTTTACTTTTTAATATTTTTACCTATCTAGTCTCTCACCTCTTTACTATCCCTTTCCTTTTTCTTTTCTTCTTTCTCTTTCTTCCTGTGTCCCCAAGTATGTGTGTATGTCCTTTCACTGTGTACTTTTTTCAATCTTTTCAATCTATATTTTCTCATCATGTGCAGTCATGTATGGGAATATGTGTGTTGTATGTATTAATATAATATACTGTTTACTTTTTCTCAATGTCAATTCCTAATATTCTGTATGTCAATCATCAGTCATGTATATTTATGTGTAATATACTTTATTATATATGTAGTCAGTGAGTAATATGTTTTTCTTTTCTCTAGTTCCTCTCCTGAAAATGGACATGTATCCAGTTGGACCAGCCCGGTTAACAAATGTAAAATAAAATAAATAAAAATAAAATGTGTCATTTGGGTTATGTTGGGGGTGGAGGTTGCTTGCGTTTCTGCTTTGGAGGTATCTGTTGTTTGAACTGATTATTATTGAGAGTCTCCACAAATGTTTTTGTGTTTCTATGTGTGGATTTTGGTGGTGTAGGTTTAGTGGGACTATGTGATGAATGTGGTGCGGTGCAAATGTTTACCTTCTCCTCTTGACTGTCAAGTTCAGTCTTGGTTAGAGAGAGCTTTACTTCCAGTTTGGCTAGATAAGTGCATCTCTCACAGGTTGGAGTGTTGGGTGGTAGGAGAGGGTTGTCTGTGTACATGAGGCAATTTCTACATTGCCCCAAGATGCCCAGATTAATCAGATAGACAGGGGAGAACACTGGGAGCTGACCCTTGGACATGCCTGAATAAAAAAATATTTTCCTCTAGATAAGTGAGGAAAGTGAGTACAAGAGCTGTTTTTGTCTAAGCAAGTGAGGAAAGTAAACACAAAAAACTGTTTTCCTCTAGGTAATGAGGAAGGTTGAGTGCTGTAGTAATCTGTAGCTTATTTAGTGCTTACAACAAGTTTTGAATAAGTGCTGAGCACGAATAAGCAAATTCAAGTGCTACATCTAAGAATCTGTATCTGAACTAGACTAGTTACAGGAAAGAAACAAGTGCAAATGCGGGTTTTTAAATTAAGTAGAGTGGTATCTGGGGACAGAACGTTTGATACTGAGGTAGTGAGATTAGGTGAGATGTTTAAGAATTGTGGGTACCCACAAAACCTGTTGGATGAAGTCTTGGCATGGGTGGTTGAGGGGAGGCACATGAGATACATTCCTCTTTTATATTCTAGAAAACTGACTAATGCTAATACCAATGTCCCCCAGGTTGTTAATCCTTTTCTTGCTTTTGTTATGCAGTTAAATAGAGATGTATTTCCTCTGATGAACTGTATTACGGGGCATTGGAACACTGTATTTGGCACACTTGGCTTGTTAAACTCTATCCCAAAGTGGTTTTCAAAAACAGCGCCAACATAAAGACTATCCCAGAAAGGAGACAGAATGTAGGTGTGCCTTCCACTGGTAATTTGGGTAAGAGGTGTTGTGGGGCATGTAGACAGTGTAGGTTTATTTTAGAGGTGTCTCACTTAGTCGTGCCTAGTTACCCAAATGTGATCTTGGTTAATGGGCGTTATGATTTCAACACTAAGGGGGTGATTTATATTGCTCTCTGTGCTTCCTGTCCAGCTTTTTATGTTGGTAAGACCATTGGTCCTATTAGAACTAGGATTTACCAACATAATTATGCTATTAAAAAGGGTAATGTGAATAACGCATTATATAAACATTATGTTATGTGCAATGATTGCAAAAAATTTTCTTTCTCGGTTCTGGAAAAAGTATATGCACCTGAAAGGAATGGAGATTGGGAGCTCAAAGTGGAATATAGGGAATATGTGTGTCAGATATTATTGAATGCTAGTGTTTCTCATGGACTGAAGGAGGTGATTTCTATTAAACCAGTTTTAATGTTGAAAGCAGCATCTATTTAAGACATCTTATTTTTTTTATATTATCAGTTTAGTTTTTTATATAAATATCGGCTTTAATATTAAATGTATTTGTTTATAGTAGATATTGATGTTAATACAGCTTTAAGAATGTGATGATTTGATTTTGGCACATATTTTAAAGGGTTATAAATGTTGTGGTTAAATGGGTAGAGTATGTGTTTCTGAAGAAGTTCATTACTGGACAAAAGTGCTTAAACTGTTATTAAAGCTCTTGTTTGTGGCACCTGAGCTGCATTTTTTTATTTTTTGGATTGTTAGTATGCTGCCATTTGCATTTTGGTTACTTTGTTCAATACCCAGGATTGTATTTAGTAATGACTGCCTATGTCCAGGAGGGTTGTAAGCATTATCTCCAATAAGAATTTACCGTACCCCATCCACTCATCCAGGTTCCTTTTGAACAGTGTTATAGAGGTGCTCTGCTTCACATTCATTGGCAGCCTATTCCAAAGATGCAGCAGTCACTGGGAGATAAATCTGTCCCTACAGCATGTCCTATTCAAGTCACAGGTCATATTTAGTTCCCTGGATTGGGTAGCTCTAGTCCCATTTGATTTCTGGATGTGCAGCAAATTCATTAGGTTTGGGTCAGAGATTGCTCTGTAAGCCAGGCATAAGTCTCCCCTAAGTAGTCTACATGATAGTGAGTATAGTGAGAGGGACTTTAGTTAGTCTGTGTAAGGCACATGCTGGAGTTCCTTGATCTTCTAGGTTAGAAACCTCTGAGGTCTCTCCAATTGCTGCATGTGCTTTGTAAAGTACATGCCAAAAGGGGCATTTTACTCAATTATAGGCCTGATTAGTGACAAGTACAGAGGGGTTATAACCTCATTTTCTCTGGAGGTGATGCCTTTGTTAATCAAGTGTGCTATGTAGAAAGCCTTCCTTACCACAGTAGCCACATGGTGGTCACAATTAAGGTCACAGTCTACTTGTGATCACAGATCTCTCACCACTTCGTAGGTACATAGGCTATTCTTGTTAATTTGATAGTGTAAAGGGACATTGTTTTTACCAAAGGGAATGATGATGCATTTTTTTGCATTCAGCTTGAGACCATGACTAAGACACCAGTTGTTGGTCTGTGTAAGACCCTCCTGAAGTATACTGACATCATTTGGGGATTCATTAACTGCACCCAGTTTGCAGTCCTCTGCAAACTTCGTCAGCTACAGCCCCATCTGAGAAATATATACCAAACAGTAGGAGGCCCAGCACTGATATCCTTGTGGGACCCTGTTGATGACAGGTCTGCTGGTTGATATGGAGTCACCTACTTTGGTAGTGTGTGACTGATTTGTGAGCTAGTTGGCAACCCATCTTACAACAAAGGAGTTTACATTCAGTTTGTTAAGTTTATAAGTAATGCCTGAGTGTGGGATTGTGTCAAAGGCCTTTGCCTTTGCCAAGCTCATCAATGGCCCTGGTCACATTTTTGAATAAATCCACCAGGTTTAACAGGCAGGATCTCCCGTGATGAAGCAGAATCGTCATAAATCAAAAGGGAAGGGCCAGCTTTGTGCCGAACTAGTAGTGGTCAGTACCACTCATACTGACCCTGAGAATATCGCCAACCTGCTAGCAGACAGATTTGAGGCAACTTCACCCCACCTGTCCCCACCAGACATACCCCAAAGCATACCTTTCACCAGTCCTCTACCTAGTATCTCCACAGAGCAGTTCATAACCACACTCTCCATGGCCAAAAACACAGCTTCTATGGGACTGGATAAAATCCCAGGCTGCCGACTAAATGGTTTGAAACAGGACCTAGTGGAAACAGGTAGCACTCTCTTCAACCACAGTCTAAGTACTGTCTTTGTCCCAGCAGAGTGGAAAACAGCTACAGTAATTTCCTTGCAAAAAAGGGGTCTGTCAATCGACACTGGGAACTTTATACCCATAAGCCTAACCAGCTTTATCTGCAAGGCCATGGAGAGAATAATCATAGACCTTATCAACAAAGACATAGGTGACCTTCAAACTCTCAACCTGATACAATTTGGGTTTGTTAAGGGTAGATTGTACTTATTAAACCTAGTGGACTTCTTCGAGAATGTCACCAAAGCTCTGGATGAAGGAAAAACAGTACATACAGCCTATCTTAACTTAACCAAGGCTTTTGACACAATCCCACACTCAGACAACATTGAGAAACTCACACAGCTGGGTAAAAAACAAAAAGTTAAAAGTCTGATAAATCAAACAAACACAGTAATTAGGACTGTCCATAGAGATGCGTGCTATATAACAGAAGTAAATAGGATATATTACTGTGCAGATAAATTAATAACAGACAAAGTCTTACCACAAAAATACATGGTAGTAAGAGAAAGGAAGGGGA
The DNA here is from genome assembly GCF_019279795.1 of Protopterus annectens. Taxonomy (NCBI): domain Eukaryota; kingdom Metazoa; phylum Chordata; order Ceratodontiformes; family Protopteridae; genus Protopterus; species Protopterus annectens. The sequence continues at coordinate 822,034,975 of NC_056729.1, forward strand.
GATATCGAATACCATCATGGAAGGATTGAAGAGAGAAAACTACAGTATAAAGCAGTTAAGACAAGAAGTGTCACTGTTAGAAGAGTATAGAATAGGGAATAGATCAAGAAAAATACTCAGAAAAACAGACGTGATAAAAGCAATGCACAGTATTAGAACAGATTAAGAGTTATCGTGCACTATTGCAAATGATAAACTAAAAATATCAGCACAGGTGGAAAAACTTAGAAGATACACAGATAAAAATAAAGGAAAAGTACAAAACAAGCAATTTATTGATGACCCCAAAACAGTTTTATAGAGAATTGGGAAACAAGGCAAAAGTCATGGTCTCAAGCTAAATGCCAAAAAATGCATAGTCATCCTGTTTGAGAAAAACAAAACACCCATGAATTATCACATAGGTGGCAGCCCCCTTAATACAGAAGAGGTAATAAGAGATCTGGGGACCCAGGTAGATAGTAATCTCTCCTTTGACAATCATATTGCTAAAGTAGTTAGGGAATCCTTCTATGTAGCCCATCAAATTACTAAAGGGTTCGCATCTAGAAATAAAGAGGTTATAGTGCCCCTCTACTCGTCACTCATCAGACCCATCATAGAGTAAAATGCCCCATTTGGGATGTGCCTCACAAGACACTTCCAACAGCTGGAAAGATCACAAAAGCACCTCACCAAAAGGATTATTGGCCTCAAACATATGTCCTATGTAGCCCGACTGGAAAAACTCCAGCTGTACTCACTCGCATATCGCTTACTCAGAGGTGATCTCTGCCTGACTTACAAAGCCATGTCCAACTCAGAATTGATGGACATGCTCCACCTAAAGAAATCCAAGTCACTGTGAGCCACTCGCTCTAGTGAGCTAAACCTCGCCACAACAATAAATAGAACATGCTAGAGAGATAGATTCCTGTCACAGAGACTCCCCATGCTTTAGAACAAAATTCCTAACTACATTAGGCAGAGACCCTCACTAACACTCTTCAAGAGAAACCTTGACGAGTGGATGAGTAACAGAAAATAAACCCCTGGGATCACTTCATTGGCTTTTCTTGACAGAGGCTCAGTTAATTAATCAATGGGGTGGCGAAAGCTGACACACTCTGGCTAGGCTTATAAATGCCCTTCGGCAGATAGCCTAGTACCTACCTATGAACCTTTGAACCTAGAAACTGAAACACCACCCAAAAAGAAGAAATGCATACATTTTGGAAAAATATCTATGAAGACCCTGTGGAACATAACAAAGATGCTAAATGGACAGAAGTAAAAGAAAGAATAAGAATTTCAAATGTACAGTATACGCAATGGGATGAAGTAACAGCCAGAGAGGTTGAAACAAAGTTAAGAAAAGCTCCTAATTGGAAAAACCTAAGGTCAGATGCAGTTAAAAGTACTGGTTAAAGGTATTAACATCTTTACATGATAAATTAACCATGAGTAAGAACTATTTATATGTGCACCCTGAACAGACACCAGCCTGGCTAACAGCAGAAAAAAAAATACTCCTACTAAAGAGGCATCATAAAACTATAGACCAATAACTTAACTTCTGATGATGTATAAACTATACAGTGGAATTCATGGTGACAGAGTTTATAGTCATTTAGAAGAAAACTCGTTCATGGCAATAGAAGAGAACGGTAATAAATGAAAGTCATGTGGAACAAAAGATCATTTGATCTTAAATAAAGTCATAATGAAGAACTACAAAAAGGGGAAGAGTCTAAGTATGGCATGGATATACTACAAAAAAGCATTTGATAGTATCCCACTTTCATGGATAAAAGAGTACTTAAAAATGTATAAGATACACATTGATTACATGACAGTGACCATGAAACAGTGGCAAACCACTTTACAGTTAAGCCTTGATAAAGGACAAATTATTATTCTAGGGATAAAAATTCAAAGGGGGATATTCCAGAGTGACTCTGCCCCCGCTGCCCCTTTGTCTTGCCCTTATCCCATTAAGCTGTATACTTAACAGATTAGGTCATGAACTATAATTTGGTTCCCTGAAAACAACACTGTAAAGACTTCTAATCGTCTTTTTGTAGATGATTTTAAACTGTATAGCTCATCAGATGAGGAACTGAAAGCATAACTGCAAGTTGTCAACATTTTTCAGATGATATATGAATGTCATTTGGTATTGATAAATGTGCAAAAGCATCCTTTAAAGCAAGAAAGTTGCAGCACCAAGAAAACATCAGTTTGGGACAGAAACGTGACATAAAAGAACTTGAGCAAGGGGGAGTGTATAAATATTTGGGAATTGATGAAGGATCAACAATAAAACAATAACAAATCAAATAAAACTCAGTAAGGAATATTTTAGAAGACCTAGATTAATACTAAAAACAGCACTGACATCTAGAAACAAAGTCCATGTTATAAACCAATTTGCTCTTGTTGTCCTAATTTACAGTTCTGGAGTGATTGACTGGCCCCAAAAGGTGTTGGATGGTTTGGACAGAAAAACAAGAAGGATGCTTCATGGTCATCAAATGATTTATAAAACTCAGCGCATACCAAGATTATATATTTCCCATTCTGAAGGAGGTATGGACCTCCTCGAAATTGAATACATGTATAGATCTGCAATAGTGGGACTGCATACATATTTGCTGATCTCATAAGACTGAATTGTAGTGAAAGTTTTGAAACATGAGGAGAATAAGTCTAAGATGACTTCCCTGCTTAGTTTAGCAGAAGCATATCAGCGTCAAGCAGGAATGGAAATCAAACCAGAATTGATAAAAGTCAGTTAGCAACTGAATGTGCCAAAAAAACAAAATAAAGAACATAAAGTGACGGATCAGATGAGAAGGCAAGAAATGTGGAAAATGCATAAATATAGTTACAAGTACAGGAAACTCTTGAACAACCTCATGTTGATCAGAATTGGATGCAGGAATGGTTAAGGAGAGGTGAATTTAAACCAAAAGATGAATGGTTAATATTGGAGGCTCAAGATAGTGGACTACGTACACATTGGTTTACAAAGTCCATTGAACATGTAGGCAAAACAGTCAAATGTAGGTTTTGTAAAACAGAATTGGAAACAGTTGCACATCTTGTAGCTGGTTGTGATATCCTGATGGCAGAAGGACTGTATACTGAAAGGCATAATAATGTAGCAAAATTGTTGCATTGGGGATTGTGCTAACATTATAATACTGAAGTAACTGAAAAACACTGAAAATATTAGCCACGAAGCATCATAGAAAATGATGAAGCTTATATCACAGGGGATCATCCAATATCAACCATTCAAAAAATAAATGCAAGAAAACCAGACATTAAAAGAAAAGTAGCATTGATCACTGAAATTGCTACACACAGTGACTACAATGTCTTACGTACGGAGAGACACAAATTCATAAAATACCACAATTTGCAGGCAAAAACAAGGGCAATGTGGAAGACAGTTACAATAGCAGTAGGAGCAACAGGTCTTATGAAAAAGAATTTACAATCATACTTAGATTATGTTAGTGATACATGTAACCCTGTATGAATTGCAGGAGTCATTACTGGGCACATTGCGGATGTTGCGAAGAGCACTTCTGGCTGACAGCAAAGATTGAAACAATACTAATTTTATGAACATTAATCATACTTTGACTTAGGAGTGGGGTCTGTTCCTGTCATTGTATTAGAAACTTAAAAGACTTGAAGAAATTAAAAAAAGATAGAAAAGAAAACAAACCCTATTTACATTTTTTTCTATTTGCTTACATTATGCATCACATATACTTTATTTCTTTATAACTATCATCAGTCCAACATTAAAAGAACATATTAAACACTTAGTGATGTTGTAACTGTGGCAGCCTGAAAAGTAGAAACTTTTTACTTAGCCAATGTCATTTTACTATTATCTTATATACATATACATTATTTCCTTATGTTGAGTGCTTTCATACTTATATGAGGTTGTGACACCAAGCAGGCAGGTCTCCTCTGGCATTGTTCCCATGTTTTCGGCAACCATCTCAGGACCTGTAGACGGACAAGAGAAACAGAAGAAAGGGAGTAGCTTACTGATCCTGAATGTGTCTGCAATGTGTGCTAGAGTACTGTATGTCATATTTCTACTCTGTTTGCTAATACAGATTAAGGTATGCCAGCACCCTACCACCCACATGCTTTTTATCCTAGTATATATTTTTTTGATGTTGCAGCATGTCACCTTGTAAATTAATGGAGCGTGTTCCATAGGCAAATAGTTACTTTAAAATGAGGTATGCCTTTGCTGAAACAAGCAGATGCTCTACACTTTCAATAAATTGTTAGACATTGCTGAACATTCCAGAGTTGATGCATTCAGAGGAACCAAATACCTTTGCTAGGAGGAGGGGAATGATCTATTGAGCTACGTATTAGTAAATAGTTTGTTACCATGGAAACCTCAGCAGATAGTCAATTTCAGGAAGGCCAGTGTCCTGCGTTTCTTTGGCTGCAAACAATTTTCAGGTATCCTGCATAAGCTGCAAGAACTTCTTGTCATTAATATTCACCTTTTAATATGTCTTTATCATTGCCACCACATCATGATATCGCAGTGATGTCTTCATTATTATTTCTTTTGCCAGTCTTATTGTCTAAAGCACTGTAGTTTCCATTACTGCCAAGTTGAATCAACATTATATAGTTAAATCAGTTTCTGCACACAATCACCCTCCCCACTATGCCAGATCCTGTGTCTCTGTATATTGTCATTGCTGAAGTTGCAGAAAGTACTGAAAATCCCCAACTACATTATAAACAGCAGTCTACATGGTAGTGCAACATATAAGTAGTACATTTTAAAATATCTCTACATAAAAATTTGAAAAAAAAATGAGTTATGGTCACCTTCATAAATCACAATTAATGTCATCAGTAGAGTAAAACAGTATGATTGAACTGTATTCATGAGATTCCTCAGCAAGAATTGAAACATAACTGTTAGATAGCAATACTACCAAACTTACAGAACACCCATGAGCCTCATTAATTGTATTTGGCACATTCATACCATTTTACAATATATATATATAGTTTTGTGTGTGAGTGTGTGTGTGTGTGTGTGTGTGTGTGTGTGTGTGTGTGTGTGTGTGTGTGTGTGTGTGTGTGTATGTGTGTGTGATATAAGATCAAAGTTTTGAAACTTCAAATGTTTTGAATGGAGATCGCCGTACAGAGCAGAAGGGGAAATTTAACATTTTCCTCACCACAATGCAATCTCGGAGTTGGTATATTTATTTAGCAGCGGGTGTGGGGTGGGTGCAGGGGGGGTTGCCCCCCGCAAAAATGTAAAAACATTTTGTTGTTCTTTTCTTTTTTTAATTACAATTTTAGAGTTTCAAAACTTTGATCTTATGGTCTTGACCATTTGCAGTTCGAAGTTTTGAAACTTTAAGCTTGTAAAGTAGATCCACACACACACACACACACACACACACACACACATATATATATATATATATATATATATATATATATATATATATATTTATATATAATATTATTTGTGGTATAGCCAAATACATAGATTACAAAATGAGTTGAAGAACAATTTAGGTATTTACTTAAAGATTCACTGGAATTTTAAAAAAATGGTTAATCCAGAAAGATGTCATGATCAATTTATTTTTCTCACAATTGATGTGAAAGATCTATTTTCTATCGTCTCACATGAAATTGGGTTAGAATGGTTTCGGGGCATCCTGGCTGAAAAATTTGATTTGGTGTTAGTCGATATTGATGTGATGTGCCAATTGATGACGATGGTTTTAAAGAACAATTTTTTGTTCTTTAAGGATGTATTCTACCATCAGGAATTGGGTGTTGCAATGGGGGCAGCTTGTGCCCCCATTCTTACAACCCTCGTGATGGCCAAATGGGTGAGGCTATTTATTTTTAATTCGCAGTTTAATATAAATATAATCTTTATATTATATTCCTAGATGACGTCTGCATATTTTGATTTGATTCCATCAATGAGACCCATAGGTTTATGGAATATATTAAAACTTTGTAGTAATATCTACTCTGAGGAAGTCTGCTATTTGGAATTCAGGATTAGTAACGATCATTAAAGACAATAATTAAAATCCAATATTTCCTCTGATATTCCCAAGGCATGCAGTAGGTGGATTGGAGACTCTAAATTGGGCATAGGTGTTAGTATTCATGTGAGTGTGTGGTGTAGAAGAACAGCTGTGACAGGGCTAGTCACCCATCAGTGTGAACTTTGGCTCAAGATGATCATCAGTGCTGGGGTGACAGCCTGACCCCATGTACAAAAATGGGAAAATGGGTTGTAGATGGATGGATTTCTAGGAAACCCACATATTCTAAATATATCTTGCATTTCAACAGTTGCCTTCATCTCCAACAGAAAAAAGCTTTAGTAAAATGGCAGATGGTGAGAGTGTCTCAAATGGTATCCAAGAAGGATGATTTTATTAATGAAATAGATGTTCTGAAAGGCACTTTAAGTAGGAGAGGATATCCTATTGATTTCAATATGAACTCTTATTATTAAGTCATCCTAAAGGGATGACAGGGGATTTTTATTCCTCTAATGGGAACAATCCAATTACCCAGAAAGGATGTTCAAAATGATTTAGGAGTCAAAAGTATGATTATGACATATAATACTAATGTCTGCAAAATTAAGGACTTAATTGTGAGGAATTGGAATGTCATAATGTGGTGGGTAAGACAAAAAAATAGGATCTCAACCTTGATTTGCCTGTAGAAGGGAGATGAATATTAAGAATTTAGTTAAGAGAAATGACCCATGTGTTGAAGTCCTTGTACAAAAAGGGATAGGCACATACAAATGTGGTATGTGCAAATGTTACATGGTTAAGGAAGTCAATTATATAACTTTAAAAGGACAAGATGTCATTAAAAACTAATAGTATGCTAGAGGGGTGGTTTATGTTGCACAGTGTTGTAGCTGTGACTCATTTTATACTGGTAAAATGGAGTGCATGCTCAATGATTATATTTACCAATATGTGTACAACATCAATAATAAAAAAACACAAATGCATTGTACAGGCATATATCAGATTTTCCTAGTCATAGTTTTCTAGCCAATGTTATAGAAAATGTAAATACCAGCCCTAAGGGTTGTCCACGGAAAGATAAACTTGAGCTGTGTGAGTTAAAATGGCAGGTTAAATTGGAGACAATCTCCTTTCCAGGTTTGAAAGATGTTATTTCATGGTTTTATAGGTAAGTACTGGGCTAGCTGCCCTTGAGGGCCATTTTAAGCCTATACAGTTTCCCTTTTTGCGCTTGAATTAACCTATCCCATTTGGTTAGAGATTGGCCTTACCCATCCCATGGTCAGTAATTATATATTACCTATAATGAGAATAAGTGGGATCATACCATAAGTAATTTGAAGAGACCCTTGGCATGGGATAAAGCATTTAACAGGTGTCACTGTTGATTAGTAGCACAAGGAGCAGTCCTGGGGTAAATTTTCTTGTTTCCTATATATATAGATCAAAGTTGTACTTGAATCTGGACAGGGTTGAATTTCATTTATGTGGATGAGGTATCTGTTCCAGAGCAGGGGTTTCCTCTGTGAGATATACCTGTCCCACCAAACCATTCTTTTGATGTTGCCGAAGATGCTTATATCCCTAAATCAAGTATTTCTGATGCCATTTGACTTGCTAATGTGAAGTAAATCCATAAGTACTGAGTCGGAAAATTTTGTCAGTATTTCCCTGAAAAGTTATTTGAAAATTAGGGCCTTCAATATTTGATGAATTATTATGGTACTCCATTGAGATGGGTTGTTTTTGGGTAGTTAAATACAAAATTTTAATCCTAATTTTTAAATTAATGAGTGGAGATATTTATACTTATATATTTGTTAACATAAATATGAGTGTAATTTGAAAGAATTTAAATGAATTACTTAAATATTATTAATAATTTTAAATATATAAATAATTAACTATGAAGCTATTATTTTTTGTTTTATTTTGTATTAAGTGTGATCGTGTTGTGATGGGATTGGTTGATTGGGTGTTATGTGATTAACTATGAATACTTATTTGAACTGAGAGAATGTTATTTGAATTTGTTTTGAAGAAGTGTTGCTAAATAAATATAAAATCACTAAACAATACGTTGAAATTTCAGATAAGAAATGGATTACTTTGTATAGAACTCTGGCTTTTGGTCCTATACCTTTGAAACACACCCAGTCAGCTAGTCCCTCTTCCACCTCTGCAGGTCACTGTACCTGTGCTTGCACTGCTCCACAGTCCAGGGGATCCCTACCATTGAATTACGGTGATTCCTCCGGCTCATGCTAAGTATTGAGTTTTTTCCTGCCCCTCCCCAAGAGAGTTTTGCTTCATGTTCTGCAGGTACAATTCCTGCAGCAAGCAGAGGAGAATCTTGGTCACTTTTTCAGACCAGCTTGGGTAATAACCTTCAGATTTCACTGATTGCACAACTTAAAGTCCAGGTCCAGAATTAAATGTATAAGTTTGAAGCCAAGACTATTAGGGTATGAACCACACCCACTACAGAGTGGCATCAGTCTGTCCTGTTTTACACCATACTACAGCTGCCACCTTTTAAAATGTTCAAAGAGGAACACTTTTTAGAGAAACATGACATTTTGTAGGACAGGCTGTATGCACAGCTATTGCAAAGGTGAGTACTTTATTTTTTTGCAAAAATAAAAGCAAACCTTTGTAGAATTTGATTTCATTAGTTTGTTTCACATGATATTAAAGTGGTTCAGATACAGAAAAAATATTTTCTGTAGCAGAACTAGGAAGATTACAGAATATTTTTTGTATGAAAATTTCAGGATATTTGCCATTTCTATCATTTTGAATGCCAGTGCTCAAAGAGGGACTGTTCTGAATAAAGACCAATAAATGTCCTACAGCCTGAGTTGGTTAGGGCTGGGCACAAAGAGCCATAAAATGGCATCCACTTCATGCACAAGCACCAGTAATCCACACTTCAACAGAGGCTTGTACAGTGCGCACAGGCCATCCACAGCAGTATGAAGATAGATACACCAATGATAGCATTTATACATGTGTGCAGTAATGTAATTCTTAGAGTTAAGCATGGCTAAGTTGTATTGCATAAGAACTTCATAAACCTGTCTAAACTTATACAACTCTGCCATGATCAACTATTTTATGTCGCTGGGCTTTACATTTAAAGAATGATCAAAGGAAAGAGCAAATTACTTGAAAAGGTCTAGATATCGCAGATGTACCATTAAATTATTGAAAAATGGAAGTTAGCAGTGAATGTTGCTGTAAAATCTTCAGGATTAACCTCTGAATATTGGTAAGGCAGAAATATTGCAGTACCTGTCCGCTTGTACCTGAAAGACTTTGGAATGTGTTAAGTTCCATTTTCAGTTGTCTATATAACTTTGAAGTGGTATACTGCAGACTCTGGTCTCTGGCAAAAAGGAAATGCCCAAGATTACATTGCATGCCACCTTCTTGTATCTAAGGAATGACATACTTTACAAATTAATTAATAATCAGTGCACCAGACCACTGCAGCAAACCATTATAGGCATACATTTTATATGCACATTTTCACACATACTGCAGCAGAGGAATGCATTACAGTACAGATGAGTTAGCCTTTGCCTATTTCTTCTTCTTCTAGGCTGGGGAGCACCACTTGATGCACCACTTGATTGCACTTTGGAGTGACTGAAATGATAATATATATGTGCTTTATAAGTTGAATGATGGAGCTGCATATCTCTTGATTTTACTTACTTATTTTTACTACTGCAAAGGAAAGAACATGAACTATAACTGCTTTTGTGTCATCTCATTAGAACATACAATATCTACTGCATTTTAAGTGTTGAATCTAAACTATTTTTAAACAAACAACTTTATTACATTGTAAAGCATAATCCATATAAATCCATTGCACAAGTGGTGTTTACAATGTCGGGCTCTGTTAACAATACACCATCTCATCACTGTTTGCATAACCTCAGTCTTTAACCAGCAAATCCATTTCAGTTTCAAACTGTTCAAACTATTTCTTTCCCCTTTCTGTCTTTGATGAAATTTGTATCTGAGAAATATAATTTACAATTTGAGCATTACATTCTCCTCTAGTTTTGTAAACAAGTACCTTTGTATAATCATGATGAACGGGCCAAGTATTGAAAATCTTTCCCACATCCCTAGACTGAAACAAAAATACAAAAATACATGGAGTTTATAAGGTGAATCAAGTGGTATATAAATACATCACTGGAGGGAATGTCTTAAGAATGCTGTCAGCAGAGACTGGAGGTCAAACATATATATAACACACTTGGCTCTATGTCATAGAGCAATAAAATGTTGGCTATGACTCAGACAACTCACGTTCAGTTATGAATGTGTCATTATGGCTTGTGAAACTCAATTGTAAATACATGAACATAAAACTAAAACTGGAGAAAAAAATGTATATCCTGACAATGTAAGCTATGTTCAAAGAAACCACTAAACTGCCAAATCTCTTTATAAACTAAGCAAATTTATTTAAGCGCTTTTCATCCAACAGTATCGTTGGACTTCTTCAGATTAACAAAAAACATTTACAAAATCCAGCTGCATTTAAATGACCTTCGCAAGATCACATGGTAAAGCAATACATTTGAAATTTTAAAGTTGTAAACACTTTTAAACAGTTCGCTATCTAAAATCATGTAAAAACATTTTAAAATTATTTTAAAATTACTAATGTTGCCAACATAAAAACAACCTGTATTGGTGTTTTTGTTCCACATCCATATTAGCCGCCTTGGAATGTAATAATAATAATAATAAATGATGAAAAACAATCATGAAAAATAAACAAAATATAATTTTCTAACACAAGACATCTCTACATACTACCCTGTAAACCTAATATATTACTATACAAAACATGCTTGCATATATTTACGTGCATATTTTATCAATACATTTAAAAATATATATATATATATATATAATTCATATAATTTATACTTACATAAATTATACATGTTATCTATCCAAACTTTAAGCTTCAATAAACACATTATTGAACACTTCACTTAAACCAGGATCTGTGTATGCATTCAGCCTAAGTTGCCACATTAGTTCCATTTTTTCCAACAGTAAACTAAATGGACCACCCCTCATATCATGAATGACTTGATCAATTACCTTAAATTTAAACTTATGATCTGGGTGTGCAAGTACATGCTAGCTAGAGCATTTTCTTCTTTGTGTTGACTTATGCTCCTGAGATGTTCATACACCCTGTCCCTCAGTCTCCGATCTGTCTTACCTATATAGAAAGAGGGGCAGGCTTGACATTTAGCAACATAAATGACTCCTTTTGAGTTACAGTTAAATCTATTCTTACAATTTAATCTAAAGCCATTTAAGTCAATTGTGATTCCAAGTTCCATAACTTAGCAGTATGGACAGTTACCACCCTACATCATTCCCAAATTCCTCATTTTTAAGTTTATTTGTTTTTGTAGTAAGTTTTTAAAACTCAATCCCTTTCTCCAGACTATTTTCGGCAATACTCCTACTTTTGATACCAGAGTATTGTCATCTTTCAATAAACTCCAATTTTTTTATAATTATTTCTTTAATTTTATTATAGTCTAAAGAAAAGGTTAAGATACATGCTGAATTAAAACTGGGCAGTTCAGGCTGTTGTAAACAATCCATTTGATTAATACTAGTTTATTGTTCCATAAAGGTGATGGACCTAGCTCTATGTTTCTTTAGTAATGATTTATAAAAACCATTAGTCCTTTTGTATGTAATTTCATGTATTAACTCTTCTATTAAATCTAAAGGGTAATTTCTACTTAAAAACATGTTTCAAATTTATACATTCCTCAGAAAAATTATCTTCTGTGGTGATCATCCGTGCTGCTCGGACTAGTTGGCCCTTCACCACAGACCGTTTCTGATGGAACGGATGTGCACTTGAATAGTGCAAAAATTTGTTAGAGTAGGTAGGCTTTCTGAATATTTTAGCCTCGTACCCTTTTTGTTGTTCATTTTTGATAATTTCAACATCTAAATAAGATATGGATTTAGTGTGAAACGAATGGGTGAATTGCAAAAAATCAAATGTATTATTTAATGCTTTTACCAAGTTTACAGCAATTTCTTCATCACCCTGAATCACCAAAAATATATCATGTAAAAATTTTGTGTAAAATTTAATTACTTCTGTGAAGTTGTCATTATCTACTACATATGTATGTTCCCAAAAGGACATTACTAAATTTGCATAACTAGAGCTACACGGCGAGCCCATCGCTACCCCTTTCTTTTGAATATAATATTGATTGTCAGACAGAATATAATTATAAGTTAAAATAATATCTAATAACTCCTGTACTAGGGAGATTTCTTCCTCTAGTGCACCCTTCTGTCTCATTCTCATAGTCTCATTCTCATAGTCGCCCATTCTATTCCTTGTTGATTATACAATTCCCTCACATGCACTGTAAGAAAATTGCACTCCTGTTTGTATTCTAAATTATTTAATTTATCTAAAAATGCCCAGGAATCCTTTGAAATTAGTTCTTCTGTTGACATGTATTTTTTCATTATGGAATCAACATATTTTGCACAAGCATAAGTGGGTGAATTTCTTCCATCTACTATTGCCCTAAATGGGGGATGTCTCAAACATATGTCCTATGCAGCCCGACTGGAAAAACTTCAGCTGTACACGGTCGCATATTGCTTACTCAGAGGTGATCTCTGCCTGACTTACAAAGCCATGTCCAACTCAGAATTGATGGATATGCTCCACCTAAAGAAATCCAAGTCACTGCGAGCCACTCGCTTTAGTGAGCTAAACCTCACCACAACAATAAATAGGACATGCTGGAGGGATAGATTCCTGTCACAGAGACTCCCCATGCTTTGGAACAAAATTCCTAACTACATTAGGCAGAGCCCCTCACTAACACTCTTCAAGAGAAACCTTGACGAGTGGATGTGTAACAGAAAATACACCCCTGGGATCACTTAATTGGCTCTTCTTGACAGAGGCTCATTTAATTAATCAATGGGGCGGCGAAAGCTGACACACTCTGACTAAGCTTATAAATGCACTTGGGCAAATAGCCTAGTACCTACCTATGAACCTATGAAATGTGTTACAGGACTTTGAGCACAGGATCAGCATTAAGGCGGTGTACACACACAGACATACACACACACACACACACACACACACACACACACACACACACACACACACACACACACACACATGACTGAATAATTATCATTATGATACACAGACCCTAAGGCCACTAAGAGGATTCTAACAACATACTCAAACAGCTTAAACAGAGAATGGAGAGGAAACTACTGAAAATGTTGACCAGAAAATAATCCATTAATGCAAACAGGACTGGACTCCAAACTGATGCTGGTCTGTTTATTTGTATGTTTGTTTGTTAATTTGATACACGTGCTGCTAACTGTGTATGTGGGTTGATCCAGGGACCCTTTGCAGGCATGACCCAAGCCTGAAAGCAAGCATGGTCACAAGTTATTTGATAAACGCAGATATCAAATGTGAAGTTTAATGATGTCAGTAGCTGGTTCAAAACAGACTACAAAAACCTGAGTAGGTTCACAGAACCAGATACTCATGTCATGCCTAGGACAGATGAGACCCTGGATGAGATTGGTGGTACCAAGGACAGATATGGTCTTGGGCTGAATGGGTGCTTGCTAGGACAGATGAGGTCCTGGACTTGATAGGTTGTTATCTAGGACAGATGAAGTCCTGCACTGGATAGGCAGTTGACCCGGACACATGTGGTCCTGGACTGGATGACTGAGTCAAAGTGGCTAATTATTCATGGCTTGACATCATCAGAACAGCAAAAAGGTAGCCTCTGTCAATGCATGTGGATTGATAAAGCTCATGATAATGCCCTTGAAAATTAAGCTAGCTGATCACAGACAGGTACTGGTGACTTTCTCCTAGAATACACAGATGACATTACTCCTTACAGCCATGGCTCAACCATGTCTTTTGTGACAGAGAGGTGACCAGTACACTCAAGAAGGCAGGCTTGACAGCTGAAGCTAAAACGTACTGGATGACTATAGCAGAAGTGTGTTATCATCACAATGGGAGGATAGTGTCAGCATCTGGCCATTTCCTGCCAAGGTAAAAGCCATTGAAAAATGGCTTATTTCAGCAAACAAAAAAATGGCAAGTACATTTTTGGTCACCAGGAAATATTTATTCTCTCTCACTCTGCTGGCCCCTGACTAAGGCATATTAAAATTCTCCTCCTACTGTGTTAGAAATAATCTATCACTTGCGCAGGGAAATCTTAGAACCCATAAGACCTTGTTTGGCACCATTAGTAAAGAGTGTGAGGCTTGCTGTAAGATTTCATTGAATGCAAGATGTTTTAGTTCAGTTTTAAGTACATAATGCACAATAATTCCATTGGAATGAGGAGGTAATATGGTAAAAAGTAAAATGTCTGCACACCCTTCACTGCATGATAGTTTTAGGACGTTTTGTTTGTGCCCTATACAAGTGAAACTATCAGTGACGTTGCTATCACCTTCACCCCACAGTAAATGATTATAATAGCACTGGCCACACATCTTTCTGCTACCTTCAGGCTATCATAGGTACAGAAGTTCATAGGTGTGTACTAGGCTAATGGCCCTGGAGCCTTTACATGCCTAGCCCATAGAAGTGCCCTGGCATTGTGCTGCCCAATGTTAGTTCCCAGTGCCTCTATGAAGTAGAGCCACTGAAGTGATCCCCGGGGTAAACTTTCTATTTCCCATCCACTCATCAAGATTTCTCTTTAAGAGAGCCAGTGAGGTGCTCTGCTTGACATGTATGAGAAGTCTATTCCAGACCATGGGCAGTCTCTGGGTTATGAGCCTGTCCCTCCAGCATGTTCTGTTGATTGTGGTAATGATGTTGAGGTCTCTGGAGTGTGTGGTGTGGAAGGATTGGAATTTCTTTAGATGCAGCATTTCTAACAGAGCTGAGTCAGACATGCCTTTGTAAGTCAAGCAGAGACAATATGAGACAGAGAATAGCTGGAGATTTTTTTGAGTCTGTCCATGTAGGACATGTGTTTAAGGCCTAGCACCCTCTTTGTGAGGTACTTTTGTGGCCTCTCCAGCTGTTACAGGTGTCTAGTGAGGTACATGCCAAATGGGGCATTATACTCTATGACTGATCTAATGAGGGAAGAGTAGAGAGAAATGATGATCTCTTTCTTCCTGGATGCAAAACCCTTGGTAATGAGATGTGCCACATAGAAGGACTTTCTGACCACAGTAGCAATGTGGTGGTCCAAGGAGAGGTTGCTGTTAACCTGTGTCCCCAGATCTCTTATAATGCCTTCAGTAAACAGTGGGCTCCCATCAATGTGGTAATTAGTCTTTTTCCCAAAGGGGATGACAACACATTTTTTTGGCATTAAGCTTAAGGCCATGGTTTCGACAACAGTCATTGGTCTCAGTGAGGCCTTTCTTTAGGATGTCTGCATCACTTGGGGAGTTAATAATGGCTCCCAGCTTGCAGTCATCTGTGAACTTGGTCAGCCAGAGTCCCTCCATGTTGGCCTGGACCTGGTTGTGTTGTGGTGGTCGTGTGCATTTCTGCCTTGGAAGTCTATGCTATTTGAGTAGATTTCTATTGAGAGCCTCTGTGAAGGTGGGTGTTTGGTTTGTGTTTTTATGTGAGGGCTGTGATGGTGGGTGTTCTGGAGGGCTATGTGTCCAGGTGCAGGTGTTGACCTTCTCCTCTTGACCAGCTATTCCAGTCTTTGCTGGAGAGTGCATGGCTTCCAATTTGGAGATATAAGCACATCTCTCACAAGTCTGAGTGTTGGGAGGTAAAAGGAGAGGGTTGTCTGTGTACATGAGGCAGTTGCTACACTGCCTGAGAATGCCCAAGGTCACCAGGTTAATAGGAGAAAGCACAGGAAACTGACCTTTAGACATACCAGGAGGGATGGTCACCATTACTAAGTACTGGAGCTGTTTCCTTATAGGACATCTAGTGCTGATGGCACTTATGTGTGCTACAATAATTGCTACAAACAGCCTAATGAAGTGCTAGGTAAATAAGCTAAAGTGTAAGAGAGAAGAGATCTAGGAAGAACTAAGGAAAAATTTGAAGATCAGACTTTCTGGCACCAGTAATATACTTTAAATGCAGTGCAAACTAGCACACTTTAGTGTGTAGTAATATTTTAGCAAATACAGTTAAAATAAATGCAGTTAAATTTTAAATCAGAAAAAATCAAAATGGAGTCACTTAAAGTCTCTCTCTCCTTTCTGTTGCTCTTGTAGTCTGCAGGACACCAAAACAGGATCCACGGAGCTTAAACAAGTGCAAACCCGTGCAAACACGGGCTTTTAAACCAGAAAGTTGAAAGGGATAGAAAAACCTGCCCAAACGGCCAGTAAACTACAACTTCAGAGCCAGAAACCACTCCTCTTGTGGTAGATAGGCTACCTAGTGATTACCATTCCCACTGATAAGCTGGAAGGCTTCCTTCTAACACAGAAAGGTCTGGGGAACTCAGAAACTTACAAAACTGTCCTGGATACAGCAAATCTGTATCTGGACTACTCTAGTAACAGGAAAGGCAGGAAACACGCTCAGAAGTTTTTTTCAGAGCTGCCATTTAGTCATTCAGTCCTATCCTCCTGGCCAGTCCTCCAGCAGTCATGATGCAACTTTTCCTCATCAAGCCAGCTGAAAATAAGGTAAATATAATTGCATCATCTCCTCAAAAAGCCAGCCTAAAATAACATTATTTCATATCAGTCATTCTACGCTCTCTCTCTCTCTCTATATATATATATATATATATATATATATATATATATATATATGTCCACTTTTAAATCCCGAAATACCACAATCTCGAGTTTTGCGATACCGAACTCAAAACATTTCAGTATCTCAAAACTTAAAAGTGGACCAAAAAAAATTACAATAATGTGTTTGCAGGGGGGGCAAGCCCCCCTGCACCCCCCATACCCCCCTTCTTAAATATACCAACTCCGAGATCGCGCTACCATGAAGAGAATGGTAAGTGCAACAGGAGCATTACCGTTTTCTTCACTGTAGCTTGATCTCGGAGTTGGTATATTTAAGTAGGGGGTGTGGGGGTGCAGCCTGTGGCTTTTTTTTTTTCTTTTTGGTCCACTTTTAAGTTTAAAGATAGTGAAATCTCGATGTTTTGAGTTCAGTATCTCAAAACTCGAGATTTTGGTATTTCAGGATTTAAAAGTGGACCTATATATATATATATATATATATATATATATATATATATATATATATATATATATATATATATATACTGCGGTGGTGCTGCGGTAGCATTGTCGCCTCACAGTAAGACATTGTCCTGTTCGATTCTCAGCTAGAGCGTCTTCTGTGTGGTGACATGCGTGAATGGGCATACCTTCGTTGAAGGTTGTGCGTCAGGGCCAGCAACTCGGCACATAAATATCTACTGCCAATCATTAGCGGACCGGAGTTCCGCTGTGGTGACCCCTAACCGGGAAAAGCCAAAAGACACAACAATATATATATATATATATATATATATATATATATATATATATATATATATTAAAAGTCCATCATTTAAACTTGAAAAATGTAACTTAAAACACTATACACTTCAGTACAGGCATGGAGCTTAATAAACTTTTATTAACAATTTTAACAAAGAACTAGTGCCTCAGCAAACACCTTCAAGATTCTGAAAAAATTATATCCTAAAACTATTTATATGATTATTGCAGCAACTACAAATGTTCATATAAATATTTGTTGGCTGTAATTATTTTAAAACTTTAAGGGCAGATGTTAAACCAAGGTCCCATCTGCTAGAGTTGGTGGTAGTTTGGGAGGATGTAAAAGTCCCTATGGCACCTACTGAAAAGGGTAAGGAAAGCTCCACAATGCCTTGGCCGAATTTCTCCTAGTAGTATAAATAGCACCTCGGGTGTCCCCTGAAAAGAGGCTAATAATCTAGTGGAACTAATACAGTCAACAAAGGGTAAATAAATAAATAAATAATTTGCCAAGGTGCTAATTTGTTAATAAAAGTTTGATACATTCCAAAACAGCAGTGTAGTGTTTTGAGTTAACTGAAAGAGCGCTATTTGCTTATTCTGAAAATTTAAACTGAAGTACATTTTTCTGTCTTTCTATCATTTTACATAATGCTTTTGTTCAGAATGTGTGATGTGATTTATTAGAACATAGATCAAACAGAATGTAGAATGTTTAGGAAAATTAAACTGGACCTGTATCCAAGGCCAGTCCCACTAATAACCAAAGAAAATTATATGTATGTTAATACAAATACTACTTTATTGTAAACTCTAAACTATGTTGTGACATCCCCACTCTGGGTCAGTAATCAAGGAGCCTGAATCCTCACCACTGACACAGGAGAGGGTTGTTCATTTGGAATAAAAATGGATACACTCGGTATTTCCAGATGCAGACCTCTCTGCATCAAGCACAATGTCCCTTAAGAGCACACAGGAAACACATGAAAATAGTAAATATCAATTTACTGTAAACACCAGTGTTTCGGTCACAGTAAATATTAAAAATAACACTGATGGAAAGTTTCACACAGTTATAGAAAAACAATATTTAGCTAGGCTCACTATCTATTCCTTTTTTCTAAATGTTTTTATTAAGTTTTATAACAAAATAATAAAATATAACATTATATTTATCACAATTGAAAGGATAAACAAGTACATAAGTAACACACTAAAATAACACATACAACTATTTACGTGGTATCAACATAAATAAAAATATTAAAAATATTGACCTTGTAGAAAGTTATCCTTCCTTTGGTTTGTTCAATATCTGTTTATTTAAGAGATGACACTATCTATTCCTGATTGACTAAAATAATTATTGTCCCTACTTACAGAATAGAGCAAGGCAAGATGGGTGACTGGTCTTTGTTCTCAGATCCAAGATAGAATACAGAATGCTGCTAAGACTTCAGTCTCCTCTAATATTAAAACATTATTTCTGTCATCACATACATCCCTTCCAGTATATGTTGTTACAATGCATATATTTAATTCAGTTACAATAATGCATATACATTTCTTTTCCTTCCATCAGGGCACACAGTTGATACATTTTAATACAAGCAAACCTCACAAATACATTTTCAGCACAAGCATCTATACAAATCAGTTTGATATACAAATTATATATAATTATTTACAAAATTCCAGCTAGTTGTGCTGGCATAAGTTACAAATCCACTGCCCCACTTCTTCTGGCATGGGTGGCAGTACCTCCTATCGTCACATATGTTATAAGTTTTTTACTTCAAGAGAATGTATGCACTTATTACCTGTAAAAACTCTGTATATGACCTTTTGTTAACTTTTGTAATTTGGCTTTTATTACTTCTGATTCTATAGACTGTTTTTTGCAAAACCTTATTTTGTTTTCTATTATAGCTTTTCTCCTTAGGCCTCCGCTGAAAATGGACCCCTCTGCCCAGTCAGACTTTCCTGGTAACCAAATGTCAAATAAATAAATAAATCAATAATAGTAAACAGTTTTGAAAAATGGGCTACTCTCTGTTAGAATGAAAAAGGCAAGGCATATAATTTTAATATGTTAGATACCATTTTAACATTTTAGAATTTTTTTCTGTATGTTTTACTCAGTCTGCAGTTTATCAGCAGTGATCAATATATTCAGAGGTAATTCAAAGACAAAGTTTCTCGAGTCATTTAGAATTACACAGAGTACAACCAAAGCTGTAAGAATTTTTTGTAAGTGAAACAACATTAGAGTTGCACTTGGCTTGGATTCATAGAGAAAATACTGTCTGAAGAGGGTGTGAATGAACTAAATATTTATGTTCATCTTCTTCAAAAAGCATGAGGAAACTGTATTTCTACAAGTGCTACCAGCTCCTTCTGCTTTTCATGATGCCAAATGCCAAATGGTAAATGAAAATGGCAGCATCTGGCATAAATACACATGACCAAGAATAGTAGGAAGCATTCATGCCCAACTGCACAGTCAGTGCACTTGAACAAATCTACCTCTTGTACCAGCCTATGGAATTTGAGAACTCAATAAGTCTGTCTTGGATGTTCTGCTCATTATGGGGCCATTGATGAAAGCAGAATTAAACAGTTCATAGTTATTCATGATAAGAGGCCTTTTTTGTCTATGTGTTCCACAAAAAGGGATTACATTTGTGGAGTTAGCTTGGTGTCACCGTTTTGGCCACTTGCATTCCAATAGTTGATCTGAATGGAGAGATGATAAATCAGCAAGCAAAGAAGGGTAGTATTGCTAGAACTGAATTTATCCTCAAGTCTTGATAAGTACATTCATGAGGTGGACCCTATTTCTTACAAAATCTCATCAAGACAACACTGATGTATAGATTGTATTTTATATAGCATATATATTAGAACAGATCAGTTTCATGCACTATCACAAATAATAAACTAAAAATATCAGCACAGGCAGAAAAACTTAGAATATATGCAGATAAATATAAAGGAAAAGTACAAAGTAAGCAATTTACTGATGACCCAAAAAAATCTTATAGAGAATTGGAAAAAAGGCAAGAGGAATTGAAACACCACCAAAAAAGAAGAAATAAATACATTTTAGAGAAATATCAATGAAGAACCTGTGAAACATAACAAAGATGCTGAATAGAAAGAAAGAGTAAAAAAAAGAATAAGGACTTCAAATGTACAGGATATAAAATGGGATGAATTAACTGCCAGAGACTGAAACAAAGTTAAGAAAAGCTCCTAGAAAACCTCAGGCCCAGATATAGTACCTAACTTCTGGCTTAAAATATTAACATTTTTACCTGAAGATTCAGCCATGGATAAGTACTACTTATATGCACACCCTGTATACACACCAACCTGGTTAACAACAGGAAAACAATACTCCTACTTAAGAGCACACCTGCAAACTATCCTAAAAACTATAGACCAATAACCTGCCTTCCAACGATGTATAAACTATACACTGGAACCGATACAGAAAGAGTGCATAGTCATTTAGAAGAAAACTCAATCATGGCAATAGAACAAAAGGGTACCTAAAGAGAGTCATATAGAACAAAGGATGATTTCTTATTAAACAAAGTTGTTAGATACATTAAAAGGTTAAATTGTTTTTGAAAATAAGTAGAAAAAGTAGGAAAAATAGAGTAGCTAGTTACTGCATATGTTTGGCATCCATACTGTGTGATAATTGTTTCATGACTAGTACAGCTGCAAGGAGAATTGCAGATAAGGATGACTCTCTAATTTCTGACTAACACAGGTGCAAGGACAACTGGAGACAGGAACGACTCCCTATGTCTTGAAGGTTGTCACATAGTTTACCTTGAAACAGAACAAAAAATAGCTTATTAGCAGACTGCATGACATCAAGCAAATACCAAAGTACTGACTTTAAAAGATTGCTTTTATTGACAGGATCCAAATGGTATTAAAAACTGTGTAAAAGGACTGTAAAACTAAATGGTAAGATCTGACATTTTGTAGGAACATAGTTTTGAGGTAAATGGAGAATCATAATCTGTATCTGTATTGAGAAGCAAACCTTGTACAGTAAAAGCTGTAAGCTGTAACATGTAGTATGTGTCATCTGTTATATAGATAAGTTGTTTTATTAGTAACTGTGCTTAAGTTGATTAATGTACAGTATTATAAAGTATAAGTCATATGAAACTGCTTTCTGCGTTCAGTGTCATAAAAGTACAGTGCAGACCATTGTTGAAAAGTTAAACTATAAAGAAAAATCTTCTGATAATAAAGAACCAGATAAGGGTGATGCACTTACATTATATCCAGATGTTAAACAGTTATGCCCTGTCACTACATTAATTTCAGAGTTAGAACATCAGTCAAATCAATTACTAACAGAATCTCCTGTAGATCTTGTTACAGCCTTTAAAGATTATGTACAAAAGTAGAATGAAGCCACTATACAGCAAAAAACAGATGAGAACCAGAACGAGGTTCATAATAAAGTGACAGAGGAGTTCAGTAAGTTCTTAAAAGGCAGACAAAATAAGTTTAGAAAAGATATACAAATACTTCTTCAAAAGTGCATAGGGGGCATGCAGTCAACAGAGCAGACTACTGAAAAGTATCAAAAAGGCTGTGAAGAATTACAGGAAAGAAATTACACTCCTCAGCAGCAATTACAATATAAGGAAATTCTGGTTAGTAAGTATCATAAAACCTGTAAAGAATTACAGGAAGACATTGAAAGTCTTAAGCAACAGTTACAGGACAAGAAACAGCTGGATAGTGATGTTCAGGATAACCTGATATGAGCTAACATTCAAACAGAAGAGTTAAAAAAAGAACTGCAAAAGACAAGTCCAGTACAGGTTATATAGCAGGGAAATTTGGAATAATAAAAAAGGCATATTTTACAAAATGCTTGCATTTGAAGACTGGGTAGCATATACAGCAGGATCTGATGTATGGACAGATGCCTTACTCAGATGCTTTTGGATTTTGGATTATTATTCCCAAATGTTTTAAAACTTTCATCCAGTTAAATCAAAATGCTTACAATTAGACAGTAAGGTAGGGTGCATGACATACACTGGTCTCATGGCATACACACAAGAGCAGCCTTTCACAGCTAAGTTGTTAGATAATTTCAAAAATCACCATCTGAGATAAATTAATGGAGCAAGCTGACCATTTTAAACTAGCGTTCCAGATTATTTATTTATTTATTTAAGTTCCACAATAATTGCAAGTTACATTTCACATGTTACAAAAGGACACAGTTCATACAGCTAATTAAACAATTACAGATAAGCACTATGATATTTGCAATTGGCTTGTCACAATGTTACACAAATGAAAAGACATAATTCAATACAGAAATTTCAACATTTACATAAAGTGAATATTTTTGTTATAAACTCAACTGTAGGTTTAACATTTCAAAATATATAGCTACTAGCCATTAGTAGGTTAGGAAAATATTATGAATAGAGAGTGTAATAGTATATTTGAGATTGGAGAGTATAGTACAATAGATATTAGAGAGAAAATTTATTTTTAGTAGGGGAGAGGGGAGGGATTGTTTTGGGTGGGATAAAGTAATAGCAGAGGTAGTAATCTATCAGAAGTCAGAAAGGGACATGCAACAAAGGGGAATACAGAAATAGTTAATACATTGCTTTTTAGAGCAAGTCAAAGGGGTCTCAGGGGATATTAAATGCATTTATGAGAAAAATGCAAATACCCTCAATGACTTAGTACACAGACTAATGAAGGGACGGACTATAGCCGATGATGACACATTATACTTGCATCATATTTTTGCCTTAGAGGAAAGTAGTGAGCCATTTGAGGTAATAAGTGAGGTAAGAGGTCAAGGTAGAGGACAATGGTGTGAATTGGAGAGAGCTATGTCCAGCGACAGGTTTAAAAGCAGGTGTTCAGCAAAAGGTGCCAACATACTTTTTCTATAAAAAGATAGGGCATGTTAAGCAGAATTGTGACCATCAGAATGTCTGGTGTAAAAAAAAGGAGAGAACAGAGCGTGTTTGCAAAAACTGAGCCAAAAGATTCACAAGACAATTCAGAAAAACAAGTCAATGTTCAGAGACCTTACAAGATTGGTAAAGACAGCTATAAGGGTCATCAATACACTGGGAAAAGGAATGTATGCCCTGTAGATTTTCAGGCAGCTTCTCCTGTAAATCCAAAATATGTGGAAGAACAGACAGAAGAAATGGCTAGACAACAGTTAAGAAAAGAGATTAAAAAAATCTAAATATGTCAAGCACTCAGACACAGAGGAAGATGACAAAAACATGTAGTGTGTCCTGTTGCATTTGACAATAAAGGTGAGAATGAGTGGATTCCCTTACAATAGGTATGTGCCCCCACCCATTCTGGTATCTTTCCGGACTACCTTTAAAAAGGGTTGAGATGGATGACCACTGATTGATATCTGGTTAGAGGGGTCACTATGGCAAAATGTTTTATTGGATACAGGAGCGGCAGCATCCATCACAAATAGACAAGTACCTGTAAATCCCATGAAAAAAGTTTGCATCTCAGCATTTAATGCTACAGTATGCTATGCAGTAAGTAGCCAAGATGTAGACATAAAGTCTCACCAAGAAGGGCAGTCATGGAAGGGTGCATTTTTGATGCATCCATCATGTTCAACTACCATTATTGGTGTAGACATTTTAGGACCTTTGGGCATAATAATTGTTTTGCCTAACAATATTTTGTGGCTAGGAGACAGAAAAGAAGGAGAAGGAGAGGTAAATGCAGTTTGTTATGCAATCTCTCTACCTGAAAAACCTGACAAGCTTTTAAAACATGTAAATACAGATACTGAGGATGTGTGGCAGCATTTACAACAGCAATTCCCAAAACTGTGATCCAAGACCCAGTGATCGTGGCAAATTAGAAATGCCAGTGGGGGGGTAGTGATCAGGATTACACTCCACCATTTCAAAAGCAGCATCTCATTCCAACATAAGAAAATGTATTGCAGAATGGGAAAAGGAAGGAATCATAGAAAAAGGCAACAGTCCCACAAATTCACCAATCTGGCCACTTAAGAAGAAAGATGGCAGTTACTGTCTTGTCATTGATTTACAGAAAGTTAATGAGTACACAGCTCTTAAAGCACATCTAATTCTGGGAGTTCCAGAACTAGCTGTATGTATTAAACCACAAAATAAGTGATTTACAGTTATAGATTTAGCAAATGGCTTTTTTGCTCTACCACTCAGAAAGAGAGATTGGCCACAATTTGCCTTTACATTTAAAAATCAGCAATATATCATGACAAGGTTACCTCAGGGCTTTCAAAATAGTCCAGTTATTTTTCATCAAATGGTAGGGTCCATTCTGCCACATTTGGAAAAAGATGATTCTGTACTGCATTACATTGATGATATGTTAATTCAATCAGAAACAGTGAAAGAGCATGTACAGCTTCTTAAAAAAGTTTTCCATATTCTGCAGCAGGCAGGGTTTAAGCTTAAAAGTGAAAAAATTCAGTTTATGGCACATGAAGTTAAATTTCTAGGTACTATCAGTAAACTATCAGGAAGGTCTCCTTCACAATGTGAGTGCAAGGCATTTTACAAATGGGAAAGCCATTGACAGTAGCAGATTTACATAAATTCATGGGAATCATGAATTACAATAGGGGATTTATAGAGGATTATGCAGCTACGGCTGCTCCTCTATACAAAATGTTACTGGAACAAAAAAAAAATCCACTCTTTTAGAGTGGGGACCTCATGAAGATGAAGCATTTTCACAAAGGAAGGTAAATTAGCACAAGCTACAGAATTAATACCATCCACACCAAAGTTACAGTTTGTATTACAAGCGGCAGCAACGAAAAAGACATTATCTGTTGTACTATTATGGGAATGGCCACATGGTGGCGAAAGCAGAATGGACAAAAACATTACATCCAGTTACTTTCTGTAGTCAAAAGACCACAGTGGAAATGGGCTATCATCCATGCATTCAACAGCTGTTTTCCATTTACTGGAGTTTTAAGCAAACTGAGTATCTGACTGTATTTTCCAGCATTATAGTAGAAACACCACACCAAGCAGTAAAAGCTCTGATAGAGAATTTTGAAATTAATAAAATCACAGATTATATTAATCAAGCAGTATTTGCAAAATGGGTGGTACTTTTCGAAATGAAAATTGTCACCATACAGACAGGGGACAAATATTATTTGTCAAATCACATGGGAGATGAAGGAAAACAGCATAATTGCTTTGTGAAAAGAATGTCACCTAATATACAATTTCTGGCATCTGATTGTGATCATTTTAAGCCATCTGTCTTTGTGGACGGAGCACAGTTTTGGGACAAAGGTAAATGCTGGACAGGATTTGCCATAGTTACGGAAAATCCAAAGTTGGGTTCTCCTGAATTAATCAAGTTACCAGGGCATATGTCAGCTCAGAGAACTGAATTAGAAGCAGTACTGCATGTACTCAAGTATTACAATTCTGTCAACATTTTCTCAGACAGTGCTTATGTAGTAAATTCTTTAAGACAATACAACATTTTCAGGGACAATACAGCATTTTAAAGATAAATGTTGGTTGTTCATCTCTAATACAAATAATAAGAATGCTTGGGGTTTCATTTAGATCATTTAATATACAGAAACACATCAGGATGGATGGCAGCAGCTTTAAATATGAACAAACTAGTTAGCAGACAGAGCTTACATACATACATGGTCACATCTCAACAGCTAACTAAAAAATGGCAGTCAGACCTGCATGTGCTCAGTACTTATAGACTTGTGCAAGCCCTTGGATAGCTTCTTAAAGGTATATACACATATATTGATCTACAGTAAAAGCCCATCAGAAACCGACAAGTGAGAATTTCAAGTTAAATACATTAGCTGACATGTTGGCAAAACAAGCAGCACAAAAGGGAACAGAACTTCCAGGATATGCATATAATGATGTAGAAGTCAGTGCCTTAAAAGAGCTAAACAAACAGTCAATTGAGGAAGAACTCATAAATATTCAAAAGAAGCATGCTTTAAAAATAGATCAGTGCATAATTGCAGGAATACCACCAAGAGTACTATGCGTACTCCACTACAAAAGAAATGCAGCTGCCTTATGTGCCATTTCAGTTAGCATGTCAGTAGGTCAAATTAAATCATCAAACATTAGGACATCTAGTAGCTGATAAGCTATGGACAGTTGTAAAAGAAAAGTACTGGAATCCAAGTTTTAAAAAGGTCTGTAGGCTAATTGTAGAAGAATGTCTAATCTGTTTGCAGGTAAATGCTAAAAGTAAAAAACCTCAGTTACATCGAGTACAACCAGAAGATGGCCCATGGTATGCACTTCAAATGGATTATGCAGGTCCTTTGCCAACAACAAAGGGATGGTACAGATACCTACTGGTAGTAGTAGATGTTTTCTCAAAATGGGTAAAGGCAATTCCCACCAAAACCATGACAGCAAAGGTAATGGCAGAAGCCTTATGGAAAAATTTTCTGTCATTGGGGGTGGCCAAGAATTATTGAGTTGGACAAGGGTCCGCAGTTAGTGACTTAATAAAGCAAATGTGTAATCTGTTAGGAATTCAGTAAAGATTTCATGTGCCTTATAATCCACAGTCAAATGAAACTGTAAAAAACCAAGAACCAAAACACAAACAGGTAGACCAAGTGTGAAGCAAAGAGGATATACCAGTACAACCAAAAACGACCAGTCAGCAGTCCTCCATGATGACTTTATTGTATTTTTCCAAAACAGTTTAAGCGCTTTCATCAGGAATACATCAATGACTTCATCAGAAACATTGACACAAGCCTTTACATAAATTTAAAAGTGTTGCAAACAGCATCACATGATAAAAACCACCAATAGAAAAACTAACCATAAAATCAATTAACTAACTTCAGTTGAATCCATTTAAAGTAACAAACCATAACATGCTTTACACATAAAAAAAGTCACGTGAAACAGTCAAAATTCCAAAGCAAATGCTCTGATAGAGCTTAATAAATAAAGTTTAAACATTTAAAGATTTTAATTTTAAAACACTACTTATGGATACATTGTCATTTAAACCTGGCAGAATAAGCGTTAAGTTTAATCTGCCAGAGTAGCTCTTTATACTCAAGCACAAGTTTCCAAGGACCCCCCGTACCTCTTTTCTCGCCATATCAATACCTGAAAAAACAAAGTGATGGTTGGGAAACATGGAAATATGTTTAGCCAGGGCATTTGAAATTGTAGAACAAATGAATCGTACGCTCAAGGAGTGTCTCAAAAATCATGTCTTGAAAAGGGAAATGCATGTGTGTTTTTAAAACAAAAGGGGGAACTGTTAGATACATTAAAGGGTTAAAAATTTATTTTCTTAAAATAAGTAGGAAAAAGTAGGAAAAATAGAGTAGCTAGTTACTATATATGTTTGGCATCCATACTGTGTGATAATTGTTCCATGACTAGTACAGCTGCAAGAAGAACTACAGATAAGAATGACTGCCTAATTCCTGACTAACACAGGTGCAAGGACAACGGAGATCGCAATGACTCCCTAAGTCTTGAAGGTTGTCACATAATTCACCTTGAAACAGAAAATCAGCTTATCAGCAGACAAGTTGATAAAGGACAGGCTTGTGTGTAGTGTTAATAATCCTGCAGTGAGAAAGACAGTGATTTAACATTAAACAAAGCCATAGAGATTTGTCAAATAGACGAGCTCACAGAAAGGCATACAAATATGCTTGCAAGTAATAAGAACATGGTTTCAGCAGCCTCTAGAGCAAATATAGACAACATGCAGCATGTGGCTAACAGAAACAGGCCTAAGCACATGGCAGCTGCAGCCCCTGTAGGATTTCCAAGTTCTAAGACTAGCTCAGTAAAATGGACATGCTCAGTGCAGCACAAGGGTGAGTCAGCAAAACCCAAGTCAAGTCTCTTTGTTAACTGTCATAACTGTGGTGCCAATCATGAGTCCAAATTAGAAAAAGGATTAGCATTTGGTCAGCAATGCCACAAGTGTAAAAAATGGAACCACTTAAAAAGCTTTGTAAATCAAGCAAGCTTCATTCATTTATTAAGAAAGGTCAATCAAAAAAGCAAGTTAATCATATAGAAAGCTGCAACTCTACTTTCTATGTAGATGGTGTATCAGTGGTTGGTGAAAAGGTTAATCCAGTAGATTTGTTTGCAAGAAATGGTGTACTGTACTGTCCTGATTAATGGTAAACTCACAGAGCTCAAAGTCGACACTGGTTCAAGTGTAATGTTATGTCAGCAGAAGCATTTACTAGAGTAACAGCTGGTGAACAACTTAATTTGGCCAGATGTGCAAAGCTTACTGCTTATGGAGGTAAAGAGATTCAAACCGAAGGCTCAGTAGTTCTATTTAGCTGGGATCAATTACAGCTTGAAATTTTATGCAGTCAAAAGACCTGTACAGTCATTATTAGGTCTCAGACAGTTTAAAAATAAAACTGCTTTCTTTTACCAAAGAAGTCCATCATGTAAGCACATGTCCTAGCTTCACAGAGTATGCTGATATTTTCAAAGACAAGCTAGGTAAACTTCCAGTTGTGTACTCCATGAAATTAGACCCAGAGGTCAGCCCAGTGATCAGACCAATGAGAAGAGTTATGATAGCTATGCAGGACAGAGTCAAAGTCCATTTAGATAAAATGGTGCAGCAAGATGTGATTTTTCCAGTTACAGAACCAACTGAATGGGTGGCTTCCATGGTAGTCACTCATAAGAAAAGCTCAGATGAAATTATAATATGTACTGACCCAAGAGACTTAAACAAAGCATTAAAGAGACCTCACCATCCTATGGGAACAGCCGAGGAAGTTGCTACCCTCATGCCAAATGCCACTGTTTTTTCTGTCTTAGATGCGAAGATTTCATTTTGGCAAGTAATGCTTGATCGCAAATCTTCACTACTGACTACATTCAGTACCCCATTTGGTAGATACAGATTCCTCAGGATGCCTTTTGGAATAAATTCTGCCAGTGAAGTCTTTTAGTGTACAATGGAGCAAATTTTTTCAGGCTATACATGTGCTATAATAGTGGATGATTTACTAATTGGAGGCAATGGTGAAGCAGACCATGACAGAAACATCAGGAAAGTTCTGGAAAGAGCACATGAAGTGAATCTAAAGCTCAAGCCTCTGAAATATAAATTCAGACTACCAGAAGTTATTTATGTTGGTCATTTATACACCAGTTCAGGCTTATAAAAAGATTCTTCCAAACAGCCATTCTTGAGATGCTAGCTCCAGACAATGTCCAAGCCTTACAGCATTTTCTTGGTATTGTTAACTATTTGGGCAAGTTTATACCAGACTTCCATGAATTATCAGTGCCCTTAAGAGAGCTAATATGCAAAACTGTTACCTGGTCATGGCTGGAACAATACCAGAGAGCATTTGATGACCTGAAACAGAAAATTGCCAGTCCACCGATGTTAAGATACTATGATGTCCACAAAGCAGTAATTCTTTCCTGTGATGCTTCAAAGTTTGGTCTTGGTGCAGTTATTTTTCAAGAGGGCAGACCAGTAACCTGTGCATCTAGAACTCTTACACAAACTGAGACGCAGTATGCTCAGATTGAGAAGGAACTTTTGGCAATTGTGTTCGCATGTTCAAAGTTTCATGATTATATTTATAGCCAAGCTATCCAGACTGAGACTAATCATCAGCCTCTAGTCACTATTTTAAAGAAGCCTATGCATACAGCTCCAGCAAGACTACAAATAATGATGTTCAGATTACAAAACTACAACTTCAAAATGGTCTATACAAGAAACAAACTTCTTTATCTGGTTGATATTTTATCCAGATCGCTCAGAAATACCACAGAAAAGCTTAATGCAGAGAATTTTGATTTTGATGTAATGGAAGTGCGTAATTTTTCTACCACAAGACTTGATGAGCTAAGAGATCATACAAAGACTAAGCAAATTTTGCAACAGCTCAACCATTTCATCAATGTTGGATGGTCATCAAAGCAATCTTGTGTACCAACAGAAGTGCAACCTTATTTTCCTTACAGAGATGAGATGTTGATGAAAAATGTTATCATTTCAAAGGTCCTAAAATTGTTATTCTTACTTCCTTACAAGATAAGTACATCCATATTTTGCATTGTGGCCACCCAGGTTTCAAAGCTACCAAAAGAAGGGCAAGAGGATTAGTATTTTGGCCTTCTCTGTCAAAAGATATCAATAAAGTACTTTCATCTTGTTCAGTATGCAATAGTACTAAACCACATTTGCAAAAAGAGCCACTTCAGTTAAAACTAGATTCCTGAACTAACTTGGTCAACAGTAGCCACTGACATATTTGAGTGGAATAGTCAACATTACTTAGTGTTGGTAGATTCTTATTCGAATAGGTTTGAGATTGATCTGCTACCCAACCTAACATCCAGTACTATCATTACTAAGTTGAAACGTCATTTCTCAGTCCATGGTTGTCCATGCAAAGTTATTTCTGACAGCAGTGCCCAGTTTACCAGTCAGCTATTTCATAAATTTGCAAAAGAGTGGGACTTTATCCATGTTACCAGTAGTCCTGAGTCCCCACAATCAAACGGCCTAGCTGAACATGCAGTACAAAGTGCAAAGCAATTTCTAGAGAGGTCAAAGTGTGACAACACTGAGGTTTTCTGGAATTTTCTTAATCTCAGAAATATACCCTGTGACAATTTACTTGGCAAACCTGCTGAGAGACTTCTATCTAGGAAAACCAGAACAAACTTGCCTATCAGTTCCAGTTTGTTGGTGCCTAATGCTAAAAACACCAGATCAATCAAAGCCCAACTATTCAAAAAGCATTCATTCCAGAAGTCCAACTATGTTAAAAAGAGCAGATTTCTTCATCCATTGAAAGAAGGAGAGATAGTGAGGATGCAAAAGGTTTTGATCAAATTGGTCAAATGAGAGGTGTATATGCCAAGCCAAGATCTTACTTAGTAGAATCTGAGGGTATAGAATATAGAAGAAATCAGAGGCATCTTCTTCCGGTGTCTGAACTGATATCTCAGCATCGTACCTGTGATACAGACTCTAGATCTCAGAGCAACCCAGACGATGTTCCTGTTGAAGGACATGTCTCAGTACCTATTCCCATTCCTGATAATGCTCCAGATGTCCCAGAAGTTGAACATTCATCAAAGACAGTCCATCCCTGTTGCTAAACCCAGTCCTAATTTTTATGTCACATGATCAGGTTGCATTTCCATACCTAGTGTAAAATACACAGTAACCTGGACATGATTGTGTCACTTGTAATTAGCTCTGTATAACTGCATGTCAAAGGATTATTTCTGTACAATTGCATGTCAATGATTATTGTCATTATTACTCTGCATGACTTATTTCTCAAAGAGGGAGGATATAGATCAGAGGGTGTGCTGTTGTTCAAGAAACATTTCAAAGTGAAGGCACGTGTGTATAAATAGAGAGCACGTGCAGGCAGTAATGCCATTTTAGTGAACAGACAGAGTGTTAACATGTATGAGTGCAGTAGTCAGTCTGTTTGTAAGTTTATTTAAGTTTAAGTTACTAAGCCTCAATCCTCACGTGTTTGTATGTAAGAAAGTTACTTGAATCGAACCCACAACCGTTCATTTGTTTTATCCTGACTGGACAAGCAGCAGAGCGAGATGATAGGTATCTTATATGTTGTTTGGATGATGCTACCAAATTAGGTGAGAACATGGAAACCAGACATCAAAAATGGATTTTTCAGGCGAGGGCTGTGTAGCAGAAAATGCTTCAGTGAACACCATTCTCTCAAGGACTGCCAGTGCTATCATGTCTGTCAGAATTGACAGCATTGCCCACATCCAGGGTAGGGTACCATCACTGACTGTCATTAACCTCACTTATCACTGCTGGATGATATAAGACAGCCATATAGTCAAGATGTCAATCTTGCCTGTAAAATATTACATTGTGGAGCATGGCACAGACTGAAGACATCTTACTGTCAGTACTGGGCAAGGATTGGAGGGAACACCCAGATATGTCAAGGCATAAAATGAGCATTCAGTAGCCCAAACACACATTCTGTGATGTACTGTGCCTGGGCACCAGCAGTGTTGAAAAACTTCTCAGCAATAATTTCAAGGTTGCTCACAGAGTCATGAACCAAGGTTTAAAGAGGTTGCCAGTATCAGTTGCAAAACACAACATAATACAGCATTTTTGTTTTTCTTTGGAGGGGAGACTGGCTACATGCATAGTGTGTATATGTGTCAGTATTTATTCTACACAGTGCACAAGCACTTACCACCAAGTCTACTCTGTGGGAAATTCCCCTGCTGGAAACAGGAATACATGTCCAACATATGTCAAATGTGTGTATCGTAAGACTACCAGGGTCCTACACATATACACACACACGCACACACACACACACACACACACACACACACACACACACACACACACACACACACACACACATGCGCAAACACACACATACATTCTGGTAATGATTCCCTTGTGGCATAGACTACATGGCAGTTGAAGGAATGGTAGCCATTCCTGTTGATGTATCTCTTAGACTGTAAGCCAGTAAGAGACGTTATAGACCCAGTTTATGGCATCCATTACTTCGGGGAAATGAATAACATAATAGAAGTTACACATAGTGCTGTCCCTCTCCTCATCAGACCTTGGGAAGCATCTATGCTCATTAATGTGTAGCACCATTCCCTGAGATTCAGAATATATGTGAAATTCATTGTCCAAGTTCTGGATAATATTTTGGTCAAAAGTAATCTACAATCCAGACATCAGTGATGGCATGGTGCATCAGGTGCTGGCATATCTCTCAACTGTATAGATTTTTGTAGAATATCCAAATTTTTGCCTCATATTTTTGGTCCATTTTTCATAAAAAATTTGATTTTCTGGCAAATTAGTGGCAAATCATTAAAGATTGAAGTTAGAAAATAATGACAGACATTTGAGTTTCAGACTTCATATCCTAAAGAAAATGTATGCTAATGCAAACCTGTTATTCTATCAACTTTCTAAGTTTGTAAGAGCAATAGTTAAAAAAATGTCCCTATTTTTGGGCCTTTGTCCCACTTTTGTTTATGGCTTTGTCCAGACTTCATGCTGTAAGAGGGGGAGAGGTATGCTGGTAACACAAGACCTATATCTGAGAAGATGTAAAACCCTGTGTACATAGCTGATGGCTACTACACAATAATGTTGTTCAGCACAAACTTCATCTCTGAACATGTTTGTTAATGCCTTCTCTGAATTTTTCTGCATGATTTACCTTTATATTGTAGTGCACAAGTAAGCTGCTCCTCCTTTGCACTGACGACTATGGATCACAACATTTTCATTTGGTCGAATGATCACCTGCACATTATCAATTACATCTATTCATGCACTCATTTGCTGTGCTGTACAAGCTCCTACTCCACTGTGCAGCTTTGGTTTATAAATCAGCAATGTCATGTGCGTTGTCATGAAATGGGCAAAAGGCCCATATATACAACAAAAGCTGTCTATGAATTCCAGTGCTTATGTAATTACGGTATTGTTTTTTTTCATGTCAGTATTAGCTGGTTGTCTAATTTGTAAAGAATGAATGACTATCACCTGAACACACAAAAAGCTAGAATTGTAAAAATCCTGGGTATTGGTTCATAAGGAGATTTTTTAAAAAATTAAATGCACATGAATGTAAGGTACTGCAGTCTTGGAGCTTATATATTTAAAATGAGGGGGGATCCAGGGGTGTGGGTACTTTGACCTATGGTTCTTTGTGTTTTGTAAAAGACTTTCAGTCCAGTGTGGAACCTCAGTCTTCACCAGCATTTGTTTGGATGTTTTTCATTTAGTCTGTCAGATTCATTGTTGTTGTTTGTCTTTCGGCTTTTCCCAGTAAGGGGCCACCACAGCAGAACTCCGGTCTGCTAATGATTGGCAGTAGATTTTTATGAAACGCTGAGGTGCCAGCTCGATGCCCAACCTTCAATGAAGGCACGCCCATTTACGCACACATGTCTTTCGAACACTACCCAACTGTGGGGAGGACATGCAGACTCCACACAGAAGGCACTCCCAAGCCCAGTCGAGAATCGAACGGGAGAACCTCTTGCTGTGAGGCAACAATGTTACCGCCGTACCACCGCGGCAGCTCTGTCAGATTCATTGTCTTGTTCTAAAAAACATGTTAGGTTGCTCTTTAGTAACTTCCACTAAAATAGCACCATACTTTTAAGCAGCAGCTTCTGACTGTTTTATTTACTTAGAGACAGCCCAACCCATATCCCACTCCTATCTGTATACTATACCTTCATACACTCTAACTCCTATCCTGTTTTAATCCCACTATACACCATTTCCCCATCCTCACAGCACTTACCTCCCTCTATTGTACTTTATTCATTACCTTAGCTGTCATACGTTATCTACTTTATCATCCTGTCACTATACCCTAAATTAACTTACAAAAGCTCTGTAAATAGAATTGTATATGCCTTCATATTAGCTACACTCTTAATTTGTTATGCAGACAGCTACAATGTTGCTGTCATGTTTTTGCATGCTTAGTATTGTTTCCGTACTCTTCAGCTGAACTGAAAACTGCTTCTTTGTTTATTATTTCCCAAGCTAAGCATGAAAATGGTCCATCTGGATCAGTGCACGACTCCAGGCAACAAGTGGCAAATAAAAAAATGTAACCAATAAAATAAATTTGTAGTCATTTCTATTTAAACAAAAACAATGCACCCTTGTTGTAATTCTCACATCTGTAGACCATAATTGTGATCTTCAAAATTATGAGACCATGATTGTGAATGGGTGAATATATACAAAATCTGAGGCTGTAGTATCTCAGGATACCCCCCACCCCATTTTAAGGTATAATAACATTATAACATTTTATATATATATATATATATATATATATATATATATATATATATATATATATATATATATAGGGTCCCCTACAGATGTTCGAAATTCCAAAGCCAGAGCCCATATGGCCGAGTCCATATGTTCGTCTTTTGAAATTTTGAACGCTCTGAACGGACAGCTCCTCATTGCATGGAATGGGAGAACTTCCATACACACATACACACACACACACACACACACACACACACACACACACACACACACACACACACACACACACACACACACACATATATATAGTTAATGGAGGTGACAGCTCCATATCAGATGGTACATTTGGCTTACCTCCTGCAAAAACATTTAAAAGAGTGTAAAACTGAGTTTTTTTTTAAGTTTTTCTCTTGAAATATTCAAAAATATGTTTATTTTGGCACTTGTGGGACATACTACATTGGATCTTGCAATTGGGACAGGGATTCAAAATGTATATCTGTGCTAACATCTACTTTACAAACAGGAAGAACTCGGCTGCTAAAGCTAAGCACTGTGGGCCGAGGTTTAAATCCTTGTAGAAGTATATTGTTTTTTACTGCTGTGTTCCTGAACTCTGGTTAGACTTTTGTCTCTAAAGCTTTGAATGTGAATAGCAGGTAAACTGCTCTGGTTAATGAAGTCTGTTGAAGCACCACTCCCCTTTCTTTTTTTCACTGCTTACTTTTACGTATGGTGTTGCTGGGGGGGGCAATGTGTTCATGCACTTTGGCTGAGGTGAAGTGTTGATGCACCTGATCTTTTATCATCCATTTGTATGTGTGAATTCCTTACATACTGGGGGAAATAATGCTGCAGAGTGTGCAACAGTCCTCATCTGCTTTAATTGCTTAGTAATACAGCAGCCAGTAGAGTGATCTGGAGACTCTAAGTTTACATCATAGTCAAAACAGCACTTATATACGTCTGTGCTATAAAGTTTTCAAACAAAGTCAGACTGGACCGACTTCTTCTTTCTCTCTGTTGTTGTGATGAAGTTCAGGTCCATGATGCAGAGGGATAAAGATCTGATTGTGACTAAAGCAACTCAAGTTCAAGTAATGACTCAGGTGTCTCTAGGAGCTGGTCAGGAAGGACAGCAGTGAGTGGATATTACCAGTTCACTCACCTTGGAAGGGGGGGAGAGAGAGAAAGAGAGGTGATTATGGCCCACCAGAAGGGTGAGCACTAGGTACTACCCAGAGGAGTTGGAGCGATTCAAGCAAGCACTGCCATGATGGTTAGCACCATTAAAGCTGATGGGAACTCTGCATGCACAGGCACACTTCCCCTCAGGCGACAGTAACAGCAGGCTAAGAAAAGTGATCAAGAGGAAGGAGATGTTCTTACTGGAGAGGATCTAAGCCAGCCCTGCCAGACCAGCAAGCTGGCTTGTGCCCTATTACCCAACTCACAGTGTGAAACAGAAGGGTTGATGAAATTACCAGGCAGGAATTAATGGGCCATAGGGCTCTCACAACAAAGCCAGGAATGCCTGCCTCCTGTGTATGTTGAATGAATGGGTTAGTTGGCTGTCGGTAATGCACCCATCGCAAAAAGTACAATAACAGCTTCAAAACACTGCATAGAAAACACACTGTTATATGCTAGTAAATATTATTTTACAAAACATCAGTTATTTAACCCTACTCTTTCACTCCACTCCTCTACTGTATATCTCATCCTTCCTTCTTAACAACTGTATATACTGTATATAGTTCTCAAGGTGTCTTTTCTCTACATATAACTCGTATTATATTATATTATATTATATTATATTATATTATATTATATTATATTATATTATATTATATTATATTATATTATAGTATATTATATTATATTATATTATAGTATATTATATTATATTATATTATAGTATATTATAGTATATTATAGTATATTATATTATATTATAGTATATTATATTATATTATAGTATATTATATTATATTATATTATATTATATTATATTATATTATATAGTTTTGTCAGATGTTGTATTAACAGTATTACTATGCAGTTTGTGCTATTTTCTTCTTTCTTTGAAACCCTAGGTTGAGACTGAAAATGGTCTTTGCTCTAACCCTGTCAACAAAATAAAGGAAACTAAAGTAAGGTAACAGTAGAGCTATAAAAATCAGAAAATACATAGATACTAATTTTAAAGAACATAGACAAAATAATATGAACAAGTATTAAAAGATGCAGAATACTGAGCAACATGCATTTGTCAATACAAACATTTATGGAATGTTATGCCAACAGATATTAAGCAACAAAAAACAGCAAATAAATATAGAAAGCAGGCATGCCATAGCCCTGAAATTGTGATTTTTATGATTGCAGCAAGAAATCACCAGTCACCATAATGTCTCACGTAACTGCAGACAGAAATGCAAACATGTATTATGTACAGTGTTAATATTGCTAGTTTAGGCATTTTTAATCCATTACAGGTCTCACAAATGACAGCCATCCTATTGTGTTTCCAAGAACTACAACAAATATTAATATATTCAGTTCAAAATATCCCAAAAGAATATGATTTTAACCAGAATTCCAAATCCTATATGAGTGCCATGAAAATTGTGTATTTTCATAACCCCCTGTCATTATCAAGAGTCTTAAAATCTGTTGTTTCACTAACTGGCTCCATCGAGAAAATTCAGAAACAAATAAAACAATGAGATTTAAGAAATCAATGCAAGTCAAAATATTCTTACACATATAGCATGGCAAGCATCTTTGAATATGCAAACTGAATGTACAGTACAAGTTATGTTATACCAAGGAATGTGATAGAACGTCTGTACTCATATGACCAAGGATTGTTTTCCGAAGAGCTTTTGAATGTGCAATAGTATAACAACACCCCCTTGAAACCATTACCCTTTTCAACTCCTATTTCATTGACACAGTCAGTAAACTAACACAACCTCTAACTCCTCTAACCACACAGCTCCCTCCCCACCAACCATGCAGACACCTAACTCCCACAACCTTTTAGATAACTCTTCACCCTCAAACAACAATAACTTATTCTCCCTGCAACATGTTCCCACTAGATATATAAAACATCTGCTTCTCAAGCTCAAACCTTGCTCTCTTTCTGTGGACAATCTTCCTCCATTCTTCCTCAGATTAGCTGCTAACTCCTTAGCCTACCCCATCTCTATACTTGTAAACTGATCTATACGCAAATCCACTGTACTCTTACTATGGAAAAAAATTTATACTGTACCTCTCCATAAGGGTGGCAGTTCCACTGAACTCTCAAACTTCCAGCCTATTGCAATACTGCCCCCTCTCCAAACTTTTAGAAAAATGTGTACATAAGCAACTTATGGCATACTTACTCAAGGAAAACCTACCTACAAATACACAACCTGGTTTCTGTCCCAACCACAGCACTGCCGCTGCTCTCATCTCCTTCACTAACTCAGTCTCCCATGCTAGGAATAATAACAAACTCATACCATGTCTCTTTCTTGGGTCTATATTATATTATCGCATGCTTACAAAAGCAAAGACAATTAATCGACCCCATGTAAGTGAAAGCTTACAATGTCAAAACCTCAGAACAGCGATTTTTTTCCAAAGGAAAAAATCGCTGTTCCAAAATAAAAATAAATAAATAAACTTTAAAACATTACATAATGTGGGGGGCTTCACCCCCCACATACCCCCTGATGCGGGGGAGTTGCCCCCCACACCCCCATACTTAAATATACCAACTCCAAGATTGCACTACAATGCCGAAAAAGGCAAAGTAATGAAAGTGGGCAAGCAAATTCTTTCCCAGGGAAAGAATTCGCTGAAAAGCTGGTTTGCTATTTTGCCATTTCATTCTTTTTTGATACACTTTGTAAAAAATATTTGATTTTAATGACTATGAATTGTAAAAATGCATATTGCTTATTCTGTGGAGCTTTTCTCCCCAGGCCTCCACTGAAAAAGGGCACTAGGCCACTAACTCATTCAGACTTCCCCGGTCAACAAATATCAAATAAATAAAATAAATAAACAAATAAATAAATATGCATTAAATACAACATTTTGTTTTAACTGATGCATCATAATTTCATCTACCTGATTATGCAAAAAGTATATGACAAGAAGTCCTGGGACACTCCTTTTTGATAAAGACTAATTATCACATTTGTCCTCTATTTTTAGATATGTGTTTACTTTACTGTATGCTGTCTTTAGTTATATGCTTATAAAACGTGTGTATTTCAATGCTTGTATTTCCTGCTTTTAGTAAGGTTCATTTCAGTACTTAATTTCTATGCTGCTGGATGAGAAATGTTGCTCTATATCTGTGTGAGAATAAAGCTGCTGTTTTACTTAAGAATCTTCTGACTAGACTTATTTCTCACAATAATGATAAAGACCATGATGAGGGGGCACAATAGAAGTCACAGAATGAGCAGAGAAACAGCATAAAGAATTAATCTGGACCTGATGAAGTGACATTTTCCAGAAGCTTCAGGTATTTACTCATGAATGTGTCTAATAAGTAGAGACAGCTTGGCTGTGACAGAGGACTGTCTGGTGACAACACAAGCTTACATTGGCATGTGATCCAGATGGAAAACCTAGGTACCATTTGGGAGTCTGCTGAGATGGGCATACATAACAGTATACAATTTCCTTTTGGTTTAAAGATAGCACAGGACATATTAAAAAACAGGCAGACAACTACAAAGCGGAGTTTCAACATATTGATGGAAACTTCCATCCGTGTGTAGCATGGATGGACATTATATATTAATTGTCCAAATATGGACACTCTGCATTCATATGGCAACTATTCTGACAAGATTTATTAACTATCTGAATTCAGGACAAGAATTCTTAAGTTAAAATCCACATTTGAT
Organism: Protopterus annectens; assembly: GCF_019279795.1. NCBI lineage: Eukaryota > Metazoa > Chordata > Ceratodontiformes > Protopteridae > Protopterus > Protopterus annectens. The sequence goes on from NC_056729.1 coordinate 822,075,431, forward strand.
ATGACAAATATTATTCCATAACTCTCAAGAGTTGGTTATTTTTGATATGACAAATATTATTCCATGCCTCTCAGAGTTGGTTAATTTTTTGGACAAGTTTCTAAGTAGCTATGCACTGATAGTACAAGTCGCTGGCAAGTTTTCCATGTTATCTGCCTTATTGCATTGACAGGATTTTAAGAAACAATACAGCCATATGAAGTAAAGGCTGCAGCAGTATTACAGCTGATGGATCCACTGTCTGTACCGCCATGTAAATGGTGATTTCTTAAACTAAATGACAAGTGTATGTTATTTATAACAAGATAAGATATTTTTGTAAGAAATGGATGAAGTAAAACATGTTATAAATTAAGACGGCTAACCTGCAAGATAAAAGAACAAGCACAAATGAACTATACTTGTGTGGTCTGACAGTTGAGACTTCTTCAGATTCCACAAGTGCCTTTTTTAGTTTGGTAATTTGATAACTTCATTGCTTAGTTACTGTAAAACGTTCATGTGGGAATTACATGGGATTAAAAGCGTGAAGTGAGTTAAATTAATCTGGCATTTTTTTCAAGTAATGTTTATACATTATTCATATAGTATATTATATACAGCAATTGTTGACTTAGAAGGTTAAAACATGTAGACAAGAGGCACATGCAACAGGCTCCCTACTGAAATGTTGGGACACTCAATGCTTAGTCCTGAAATGACAAAAAGACTGAAAATACAAGAGGAAAGCTAATATTGAACATTACTTTTCTCGTGGTGGTGGTGCTGCGGTAGCGTTGTCGCCTCACAGTTAGACGTTGCCCGTTCGATTCTCAATAGAGCGTCTTCTGTGTGGCGACATGCGTGAACGGGTGTTCCTTCATTGAAGGTTGTGCGTTAGGCCCGGCAAGCCAGCACGTAAAACTCTACTGCCAATCATTAGCAGACCGGAGTTCCGCTGTGGCGACCCCTAACCGGGAAAAGCCGAAAGACACAAACAAACAAACAAACATTTCTCTTTAAACTTTTTTTAGGGGAGCAAGCCCCCTGCACCCTCCTGTATATATATATAAACAATCTCTGAGACTGCCATACCTAAGAAGGGAATAGCTCAGCAATTCAAATGGTTATTTATGCAATGTCATTAACTGTAGTAATTTTGTAAACTAGATACAACAGACATTGGCATTAACTTTGAAAGTGCATATTCAAGGTAATATAATAACAGACAAACTAATTAAATCTTTAGTTTAAATAAGACAAGGCAATGTTTCTGTAGTAAAGGGTAAAACAAGTGAATGAGTGCATAGCTAAAGCAATTGACATGCATATCACTCAACAGATGTAGGCCTAGTTACATGTAGATTTAAACTTTCTGAGAGCTGTATAGTTATTTTCCATATCATTAAGAGATCCTGAGAAGTGTATACCATTCTGCATAGAATTTACTAAAGGTTTATAACTGGCTCTATTTATTCATCAGCTTGAAAAGTAAAGTAGCATGTTCATCAGGACAAGTCATATGATTATTCCCAGGAAACAAGTAGTAAACGTTACTTAATGGTACCCAAGATACAACAATCAGACTTTATTTGCTATATTATGCAATGATTTGCAAACTGAAACACTGACGGGGTTTTACAGTTTGTATTAAATGAGGTATAGTAACAGAAAATAATTTTGTTTATGATTTTTACACGTGGTTTTTACATGCCAGAGCTATGATTTTTTTAATGCTTGCTAACTACAAAGTATGAGCATGTGACTAACTAGTAATGGATTATATATTTATTCCATCACATTATTCTATTAATATAGGTATGAGATAAAATGGTCTTTGTCAAATGCATGTCTGAAGAGTAACAATAGAAACATTTATTAATAACTAAAAGTCATGTCACTGGAACATCTTAAAAACACCACACTTAGATGAAGCTGTATCTGAATTCAACAGAATATTTTTAGCTATTCTAAATGAACTCATTCCTCTTGGAAACAAAAGAATAAAAGCCAATCCAGCACCTTGTCTGACCAAAGAAGAAAAAGCATGAACCAAAAAGTAAAGGCCTAGAAAATGGCTACAGGATAAAACTCAAGCTAACCTACCACACTACAGGCTGTTCAGAAGTGAAATAAAATACAAGATTAAAACATATTCTCACTGATAAAATCAAATCAACCCCAAACCCCACTGGTTAGTTATAAATCAACTCCTAAACCTAAGCACACTTCACAACCTGCTCCATACATACATATCCAATCAGGCAGCATAACAAATCAATTCAACACTCATTTCATACAAACAGCAGCATTTCTATTCAACCAGAATACTCCCAGCTACCAGGCCACTACTGCCCCAAGCAGACAACAGTAACAAACTGACCTTCAGACCTGCATCTGCTTCTAACTTTAAGAGACATCCACCCTAGCCCCAAACAATATACCCGATGAATATATCAGAATTTCCGTTGAAAACATATTCATTTTCTATCTTAATAAATAGACCCATCACTGAATGCTATATTGTGATATTGTGGAAAAATATCACATCCTACCTCTACATAAAGGTACCTACACTGAATCTCGAACTCTGTCCAGAATTCTTGAGAAATGTAGATAATCCCAGCTACTGAATTATATCACTGAAAATAACCTGCTACCATAATCTTAACACAGCTTTCACCTCCACTACAGTACCTCAGTTGCCCGTCTCAGTTTTATTCATACACTAAAAGCCTACATGGAAATGTATGCATTTGTTATCTGCACTCTTCCTGAGCATTTTATTTGATATCGCATCAAAAGGTATTACTCAAACTGCTTGCATTAACATCCTCTAGTCCATCACTTACCTTGTTTCAAAGTTGCCAGTAGGAAGTATTTCAGGCAGTTAAATGGCAAAATGAATCCTTATCCTTCCGCCATCTCTGCTGGTGTCCCCCAAGGGTCCATCCTTGCTCCTTTACGTTTTAATGCGTTCTCTCCAATGGAGCTCTTTTGAGTTTGTAGAATATCTTCCAATGGGTGTGGCCTGAGCCCTTTAAAAATGAAGTTATCTCTTCACAGTTCAAACAATGTCCCTATCTATAGAACCATACGTACTACTATAAAAATGTAAATGACAAACTACTCATCTCAAGGCAATCTTTACAGTGGTTGCATATTGGATTCTAAATCTTAAAGTAAATTTTAAAAGTCACAACACAGTAAATATTAATTTGTAATGTTGTATGAGCAACTTATGATATCTCAATATCCATTCAAGCAATACATATATTGCTAGCAGCATTTTCTTCAAACAGTTGTGAGCTTTCATACGAAGATAAATAATTCTGTGTCTCTCAATTGTTGAGACATTTAGAGAATATGAAAATTATTATAATACAAATAAATAGTCTACAAATAATATCCAATACCTCTTTGGCTACACTAGATAGAGGTCATAGATGAATATAGATATATTTGCTGTCATGTAAGCTTTGGTTTATAAGTTCATAAGTAAGTATTAGGTTAGATGCTCTTCTGGACCATTTTAAGCCTAACCAATTTCTCTTAGTGAGAATTAACCCCTGTACCTCTTGCCTGTGACGTAAACATTTTAACCATTATGCCAACCTCCAGCCCCTTTGAGATGAAATCTTCTAATACCTAGTATGTAGCATGCTTTTGGAATAACTATTAATGCAAATATGAAGTAATATTTGACACCTAGAGGCATCAGTAGGATGTAACTGCAGATATATTTGAAGGCATCACCAGGCTGCAATGAGTTAATATTTTCATACATGACCTGCAAACAGTAATTAAGCAGACCTCTATAGTCCATAATGTGGATGCCCTGCATTGATCTGTTTTGTCCAAACAATGGAATAATTACAAGATATAACCCAAGATTGATTTACCTCCCCAGAAACATGGGTAATAGACTGTCAATTACTTCTAACTCTAAACGTAAATTAATTGTATTTATTCCAAAACAATCCTCTGCACAAAAAGTACTTTTCAACATAACCTCATCAAAAAGTAAAAAAAAAAAATTGAACTTGCTACTCATACCATACTTCTAGATATAAGGTAGATAAAAAACACCTAACACTCAGTTCCCTTTCTAGGTTCAAGCCATATTTAACTAATAATGCTAGAAAGCACGTTGCCTCAATCCACATTCTTCCAGCACTTCTTTATGCCACTTCCCTTTTCACAAAACTACAGTCTACACAGAAAGGTCAACTAGAGCAATGCTATAATAAAGATGCCAGATACGGGGATAATTTACATCCTATGACACATCATCGCCTGGCCCTTAAGCAGTTAAACTGGACAGTACTACCATGCTACCTAACTTTCTCACAGCTAGTGACAACTCACAGTCTCATTGCAGTGGCCTACTAGTTAGGTTACCTCTTTACTACAAGTAACCTTTCCCATACTTCTGCCTATTTTTTCCCTAGGGACTAAAATATGTTGCCCACTCTTTCCCTCTTTCAAGGTGAAACCAAAACAACTTAAAATTATTTCTTACTCACACAAATGTATTATTACAATTATCACCAACTCTTGCTGTATTATTACACAACATTTCTCCACACAGCTGAATTTGTGAATCTAAAAGTGAAATCTGTACACAGGTATTCTTCACTGTTTATTATCTAATGTAATGAGAATGCAACTCTTCATATTGTAACATAAATACAACACTGTACATTTGTCATTTCTGTATTCTGTATGCATCCTGTCTATATATTTCTACTCATAGCCAGCCTTAGGCATAGACCAACTAGGTGGCCACCTAGGGCGCTGCTCTAGCAGTGGTGCTTTTCCAGTAATATGGATGGTGTAGGTAGACCAGGATGGGGTTACTGAGTGGTGATAGGGGGCACTGCGGAGACCTTTTGCCTAGGGCACCAGTTCACCAAACGCCAGCCCTGTTTCTACTATTCTGTCAGTCAGAGTTTTTTTCTCCAAACCTCCACTGAAAAGGGTTTTTATTGTCAAGATGGACTTTTTCAAAAATCAAATGCTATAACTCAATAAATATTTGATAAGAACATTGATAAGTGTAAGAAGCACAGTTTGGCATTTGACATCTGACATATAAAATATTTGAAATGACATTTTGATATTTGATGTTTTGTCTTTGAGAGACAGTAGTCAACAAAATAATTTAAGTCCAACACATGCTTTTGTATTTTTCCTAGTATTTAATTCAGTAGAGTAAAATAAGACAAAGACAGAACTGAGCAATATCTGCCCATTGCATAAAATATGTAAAGTTTGTTTTGACAAAAGACAATTTTGAGGGGGAAGTTGTAGGCCGTTAGTGAGCAGATTACATGCATTTTAACCATTATGCATATATGGGAAAGTATGTACTTTTCTAACTGCTTTTAAGGCTTAGGCTCAGACTGAATAATTATGCAGTACCAGGCATGCCTGAATGTGTAAATGAATGTATAACACAAGCTCTGATATACTAGGAAGCATGATACAATGTCCTTGCCAATAAGACTACAGTTTGTTTTCTTATGTGCTTTAGTACATCCAAATGTACAACGTCCATGAAATGGAACATTCAATTTAGCTGACTCATCATAATTTCATCTGCCTGGTTACGGCACATAACAAGAATTTTGGGACACTCCTTTTAGTAATGATTAATAGTCACATTTGCTGTCCATTTCAAAACATGTATTTACCTCATAGTAGATTGCCTTTAGTTATATGCTTATAAAATGCTTGTATTTCCTGTTTTTAGGGAGAACCAGTATCTTACCTGCATTCTATGTTATCTGTATGACAATGCTGTCTAATATCTGTGTGAGAATAAAGCTGCTGTTTTACTCAAGAATCTTCTGACTACACTGATTTCCTACATGAGCAACCCTATTTATAGCAGGCCTGATGAGTGCACTAGCAGTGTGTAATTCATAAACTGCTGTAGCACTACAGTGCTATGAATCCTATGCAAGTAGCACCACAGTGCTCCAAGACCAGTTTGTCATGGTAGTGCAACCCATAGACATGCCCTTCCACTTCACTTCGGAGCTTCACAGCAAGACTGAAGAAGCTATTTTGCAGTGCCTACCCACTAAGTAAAACAGTGCAGCACTATAATCACTACAGAGCTAACGGGTAAATCCTAAACTTAATTTCCACGTCTCCTTTCAACATTTCATTTTCACAAGCAACCGCTTCCTTTCAGGATTTCATTTATTTCACTTTAAAAATCAGGAGGTTGCATCCCTAAAAAAAAGAATATGCAATATGCTTTCTCAGATTAATATCACATGCAAACCACTGAGAGGAAACATGTTTGAGATGGGTTATCTTTGTACTTCTAATTCAAGTAACACAATTATCATTGCGAACTAAGGTATCAGTGAATTCTTTGTTTAATATAAACATTTCATATTATAAAAGATTATCATTTGTATACCATTTCCTAACCAAAATAAACAAAATGCTGTTCTTTTTAGCATGTCTATTATTTTAAAGTTCATTTGAAAAACATTGGACAGCCTACATAAATAAATATGATGTGAGGAAGACTGTGCAGAAAACTATGTAGGTGAAGTCAGGCAACACATTTCTTGTTGATATACTTAACAGCTAATTACCACTGAAGACATTCCAGTTTAAAACTGCTGAAACAGATATTGCACCCTCTGCCCACTTCTGAGTGAAAGAGTACGTCTGTCAGCTGGCAGCATAACATCATGAATTACTGCATAGTGCCTTACAGAATCTCAGGATACAGAAAAAACAAAACAGATGCAACCAAAGTGTGATCTCATTCCTATAACACATTTAATTCCTTTTTCAGAAAGACATTCTGACTGTTCTTATGTCTACTATGCCCATATTGTCTAAAATTCATTTATCTGTAAGCAAACTCTAGGCTATTACTCATTTTTGATGTATTTATTACTAAGTACTTAGTGCTAAGTGGCAAAAACTGAAGAAAGAATAACGAATGTGCATGCCATTTGTCTTCTGCTATCAGACAATTGGAAGAGTGCGATTTTTATTATCCAGCTTGGGCCAATATGTCCTCTTTATGGGGAAGACTCGGGATTGTATTTGGAGTGATGGAGAAATCTGACAATGGCTATTATGGAACCTCTCCAGCTCTTCAAAAGACAAACTCGGACCGAAGCACAAAAGGAGGGGGAGTATCTATATTCATCAAAGATACCTACACCTCCAGGTTAGTGGCACTGCACGAAGCATCGGAAACCATCCATGTGCAACTAACAGCAGGCAAAACTGCCTTTCAGTTTGTAACCTGCTAAAGAACACCCTCCCTATTACAGGAACCCCACTTGGCATTCCTGAGAACACTGGAGAATATGAAGGTCTCTCCAAACACTATCTTATTGGGTGACTTCAACTACCCAAGCATTGACTGGGAAAACTACTCAAGCCCAAACACCCTCACCCAATGGTTTCTTGAATTTATAAACTCTAACGCAATGGAACAACTGGTCACCACTCCCACAAGAGGGAACAACATATTGGACCTGGTCATCACCAACATGGAGACTCTATGTTCCACACCAGAGGTAAACCCCTCATTGGTAAGATCAGACCATAAACAAATTTCCCTGGACATCCATATCCCATCCCCACCCCCAGCCAAGGAAATCACTGTAAAGAATTTCTCAAAAGCCAACTTTGCACTTCTCAAGACTGAGGTGGAATCCTTCAAAGCCCCTGGGCCAGAGGATAATACAGCCCAATCCGGAGAATCCTTTACAAATGCATTCTATGAGCACCTGCAGGAATGCATGGATCATGCTATCCCAAATAAAACCAAGACTCACTCCTCCAAAAACAGGAGACTGGTCTGATGGACCCCGGCCATAAATAAGCTATACAACAGGAGGAGGAAGCTTCTACATGACAGACCAAAATCCCAAAAAGGGAAGGCATCTCTGATCAGTATTAGCAAGAAACTTCGATCCCTCATAAAATCATCAAAGGCCAGCTTCGAAAGAAAAATTGCCCTAGACACTAAAGATAATCACAAGGCCTTCTTTAGTTATGTCAGGAACATGGGCGGAAACTCCCAGATATGCCCTGAATTGTTGCATAACGGTACAAAATATACTGAACCTACAGACATAGCCAACATCCTGGCAGACAGATTCAGTGCAAACCCCCACCCCCCCAAAGGAGCAAATGCCTATCCCCAACTGAATGTAACCTCCCTGACATCACAGATGCACAGGTGAAAGCTGCCCTCTCCAAAGCAAAAAACACAGCATCTATGGGACCGGACGGTGTCCCAGGCTGTGTCTTACATGAGCTCCAAAAAGTACTGAACCCTCACATTAAGTCACTGTTCAAACTTAGCCTTACTACAGGATATGTACCCAAAGAATGGCGTACAGCTACAGTGGTCCCACTCCACAAAGGTGGTGCCACAACGGACCCCGGAAACTATCGCCCCATAAGCCTGACTGGTCTGGTCTGTAAAGCTATGGAGCGTATTATCATGGAACTCATAAACAAAGACATTGGGAGCCTCCAGACACTGGACCCTACCCAATTCGACTTTGTTAAGGGCAGATCTTGCCTCTTAAACCTATTTGATTTCTTTGAAACAGTTACCAAAGCCATAGATGAGGGTAAGGTAGTCCACACAGCCTACCTGGACCTCGCAAAAGCCTTCGACACAATACCTCACTCGGGCATCATAAATAAGCTTACCAGCTTAAATATCAACCCCTATATCACAAGATGGGTTGCAAACTGGCTCAGAGATAGAACCCACATGGTCAGAATCGCAGGTGCCATGTCCGAATCCAAACCAGTTATAAGTGGCATCCCACAGGGCTCAGTTCTGGGACCTCTCTTGTTCAGTATATACTTCTCTGAGGTTCAGGCTAACACTGGGGGATTATGGCTGACAAAGTTCGCAGATGACTGCAAACTGGGGGCCATAATCGAATCTCCAGCTGACACAAGCATCCTCCAAAAGGGTCTCACAGAGATGGATGCTTGGTGCCAGAGCCACGGCCTCAAGCTAAATGATAAAAAGTGCATAGTCATCCCTTTGGGAAAAACAAGGTGCCCACAAATTACCACATAGGTGGTAATCTATTAAATCTGGAAGAAGTAATTAGAGATTTGGGGACCAACGTAGATAGTAATCTCTCCTTTGATAATCACGTTGCCAAAGTGGTTAGAAAGACCTTCTATATAGCCCACCTTATCACAAAAGGGTTCACATCTAGATCAAGAGAGGTCATTGTGCCCCTCTACTCGTCACTCATCAGGCCCATAATTGAATACAATGCCCCTTTTGGGATGTACCTTACCCGACACCTGCAGCGACTGGAGAGACCCCAAAAGTACCTCACCAAGAGGATCATGGGCTACAAACAGATGTCCTATGCAGCTCGACTAAAGAAACTCCAACTCTACTCAGTTGCTTACCACCTACTCAGAGGCGATCTATGCCTGACGTACAAAGCCATGTCAAACCCAGAATTAATGGACATGCTCCACCTCGAAAAATCCAAGTCCCTTAGAGCTACACGCTCCAGGGACCTAAACCTCAGCACAAAAATAAATAGGACATGCTGGAGGGACAGATTCATTTCCCAGAGGCTCCCCTCACTCTGGAATAGAATCCCAATTCATGTTAGACATAGCCCCTCGCTGACTCTCTTCAAGAGAAATCTGGACGCGTGGATGGGAAATCGCAAATTCACCCCTAGGATCTCTTCTGTGTCCCTGCTAGACAGAGGCACAGTAAACTAATCTTAAAAGGGTACCTTCTGTGACCTGCTTTACAGAGGCACAGTAGGCTAATCTAGTAGGGAGGCGGAAGCCAAATACACTCTGGCTAGGCTTATAAATGCCCTAGGGCAGATAGCCTAGTATCTACCTATGAACCTATGAACCTAAGTGGTATGCGATCCTCAAAATATAAGATAATGGGACCATATTTTAATGTTTCATCTGGATGTCAATATTCTCCTTTTGCTTCAGAGTATCAGTTCTAGATAAGACAAAGTTATAGTTGACTATTATTGAATAGAATACCCTTTGTTGCATGTAAATCAATAACTATTTAGACCTACTCCGAGACTGTCAAGCAGGAAAATCATTGGCATAAGTAACTTGAGTTCCCTGCATGATTGAAACCCACTCCTTATATACCATCTCACATAGTTTCCTGCATGGAAATCTCTGCTTAGTTTTCCAAGCTATGAGGACACAGTATTTTTTGATCTCGTTCACCTCTATAGTACCAGCAGTACAACTGATGACTGCTCTGGATATCTAAACCTTTACCACCATCTTAACAATACTGGCTGGCACAATAGATACTTAACCCAATGCATGCTCAAAATATGGGTGGAAGACAAAAAAGTCACACCAAGGGTATATGGAGAAAGTCTGTTTACTAGTAGGACTAATAGGCTCTTATTACTGTTGCATGACATGGCTACACTTCTCAATAGTCACTCAACTATAATCTTAGCATCTAACTATGAGCCTATGAGCTTAAGAACTATCCCCTTCATTGTTCATTCACAAGCTTATATTTTAACCTATTTGTCACCACTGTTAAAATTTAGTGTACCTTGAAAAATACTTGTATCCTTACAATCTTACAATGTAAGAATGTTAGAATGCTAAAAATTGACTCTGGACCTCATATGAGATAATTTCAAGACATTCTCCAACAAGGCAAAATCCAGTAAACTTTGTCTCCATACCATGTATCTAATTTAACTTTGAAACTTGACAAATTATCCACTAATCTAACTTCAAAAGTAATAAATTCCTTTTATATCCTGCCCTAACTTGAAAATAATCTCTACTTATTTTTGTTTTCATGTGTTCTAACTCAACAAATAATTGATTACTTCTAGCGTTTTTCATGCCTCAGCAGAGTGAGTCCCATTAACTGTAGTATACAGATTCATAAGCAAGTAATACTCTAGAAGCACTTGTGGACCATTTAAAGCCTAACCAATTTCTCTTAGTGAAAATGAAACCCTGTACCTCTCATCTGTGAGGTAAACACCTTAACCAGTATGCCAACTTTGATTCTTTGAGTCTTTCCGCATACTTACACTCTTTTAACCTTTTAACATTTCTAGTGAAATACCTGTGTACCTTCTCCTGCTTGCATATGCCAGACCTAGAGTACATTGCAGGAAACTACTTCCATATTGCAGGAAACTACTTCCATATTCCAAAATAGGCCTCCAATGGTCTTATAAATTGGAATCATCACCATTTCATCACTTGATGATACAGTTCTTAATATGGCTTTGATTATTGAATGACTGTTCCTCAGAACCTTATTCACATAGCCTACAAAACTCAAACTTCTTTCTATTGTAATGCCCAAGTCTGCAAATTCTTTATAGATTCATAGATTCATTGATTGTTACTAGACTTACAACTCAGGTGGCCTTTCTAAGCCTAGCCAAGTTTTATCAAAAGAATAATGATGTCCTTCATCCAAACAGGACATTGAGGGCCAGATATTTATAAGCTCCCTTCTGCCCATAAGGGGCATGGGTGCAAGGCCTGATGTAAATTTCATATTCCCCATCCACTGGTCTAGTTTGCACTTAAATTGAGTAATATACAAAAACAGCATCACATGGATGAGATACCTGTTCCACAGGAGGGACAGTCTCTGGAGTAGATATCTCTCTCTCCAGCATTTTCTGTTTAGGTCACAGGTAAAATTCAGGTCCTTATGCCTTGTATTTCTGGTACTGTTTGACTTACAAATATATAGGAGATTCATAAGTGTGGGGTTTGCAGATGCCTTGTAAGCCAGGCATAGATAATCTCTTAGCAATCTAATGGAAACTGAGTAGAGAGAAAGGGCTTTATGGTGTTCTGCATAAATCAGGTTTGTTAGCCTTGAATTATTTTTGTAAGGAACCTTTGAGGTCACTCTAGTTGCTGCATATGCCTGGTCAGGTACATACTGAAAAGAGCATTATACTCTATGATTGGTCTGATAAGGGCAGAGTACAGTGGGATAATGACCTCTTTGGACCCAGATACCATGCTCTTACTTATAAATTGCACAAAATAAAAGGATTTCCTCACCACTGTGGCCACATGGTGGTCAAAGGTAAGGCTTCTGTTTATGTGAGTAACAAGATCCTTGACCACTGGGTCAAATATTAGGGGCGTATTATCAACATGGTAATTAGCTGAAATGGTTGACTTCCCAAAGGGAACAGTTATGCATTTCTTAGCATCAAGATTAAGACCATGGCTTTGGCACCATTTGTTAGTCAGAGGTAGACTTTTTTTGAAGAATGCTTGTGTCTGCAGAGAAACTGATGATAACCCCAGCTTGCAATCATCTGCAAATTTAATCAGCCATAAACCTTCAGAATTTGCTTTAACTTCAGAGAAATAAATGCCAAAAAGGAGGGGGCCCAGTACCAGACCTTGGGGGGACTCTGCTGGTGACTGGTCTCTTGGTGGAGGTGACCTTGCGGATTCCATCAGGAGCCAATTGGCTACCCAGCATGTGATAAAAAGGTTTATACCTAATTTAGTGAGCTCGTCTGTAATTCCCAAGTGGGGTATTGTATCAAAAGCCTTGGTCAGGTTGAGGTAAGCTGTGTGCTCAGTTTTGCCATTATCCATTGCTTTGGTGACCCTCTCAAAGAAGTCCACCAGATTTAATAGGCATGACCTTCCGTTAACAAAGATGAACTGTGATGAGTCCTGCATTTGCAGGTTATCTGTAACCTCATTTGTCATGTCTAAGATGATTCTTTCTATGGTCTTACATATGAGGCTGGTCAGACTTATCGGCCTATAGTTACTCGGACTGGTGGTTGGACCTCCTTCAGGTAGGGGAATTATTGTAGCCATCTTCCATTCCTTAGGCACAAAACCTGACTGTAGGCTCCAGTTGAAAAGTGATTCAAGTGGACAAGAGAGGTCATGTTTCATGCTATTTAGTAAACATCCTGGGATGATGCAGTCTATTGATGCAGTGTTTTTGGCCTCGGAAAATTGATTGAAGTCCTGTTCCCTAGTAATGGTTGGAAGGATTGAGGTATGCAGCATTTCCTTCAGACTACTGGGGGGAGGGGGGAGAACTTCCAGCTGAACCTGTCAGTCAAAAGGTTGGCAATGGCCGCTGGGTTAGTGTGGGTTATGCCATTTATAATAAGTTCTGTGCATTGTTGAGTATGTTCCCTGAAGTTTCAGACACAGCTGTAGAAAGCTTTGTGGTTTTCCTTGCCTGAGAAGCATTTTTTCTTCAGATTTAGCCTTTGAAGTATTAATCAACCTTTTTAGCATCTTCTTTAGATTGGTCAGGGTTTTTTAGAATGTTGGGCTTTGTTTCTCCTACACTTGGGCAAGACTTTTTTCTTTTGCTGTATAACCGATTGATATATGATTCCACTAGGGTGGCTTGTCTTTTGAGTTTGTCTTATTCTAAATAGAAGTGAGCACAGCTCACTCTATACAGCTATTAAAATGGCTGTACAGGGATTTTTGTAACTAGCTCAGCATATGCTATGGTGTTTACTGAGTTTGGGGGTACTTGGAGTTTAGACAAGGTGTCACTTAGTAGAGATACCTTAGCATTGGAATAGCTCCTAAAGGTTTTTGGTTTGGCTGGGTCCCAGATTTAATTTTTATTCAAGCGATACTTGCTTATGGTCAGATCTGATGATTGAAGGCATTACACTGGGTGAGGAACGTTGCTCCTCCATGTTTGTGAGTACAAGGTCAAGGATGTTTTTGTCCCTGGTAGGAGAATGGACTGACTGTTCCAGGATGTTGGTATTAAGATAGTTTAGGAATTGTTGGATTTGTGCATTAGAAGTGGGCTGAATTCCCAATCTATAGCATGGTAGTTGAGATCCCCCATTAAGATCATAGTGGGTTGCATGGTGAGATACTCTAGTACATTGAGACAGATAGTATAGGTTTCCTGGGACATGTAGTGGGACCTATAGATTGCAAAGATATGGTACGAGACCCTGGTTATAGTATGTTGCACATGTATGAGTTCCAGTGGGCCATATGCTTTAACTACTCTGGATGTGAGGTTGGTTTTAATATAGACTGAAACTCCTCCTTTAGTTCTTAATTGTGCAATAGCTGAGCAGTATCACCTTCAGATATTCCTTCACAGATTCAGCTAAGTCAGGAGGTATATCAATTTGGCATTGCCTGAAAAAAGCACTATGGGGTGGAAAAGGTCTTTGCCAGTATATGCAAGCCTAGGCGGGATAAGTGCAGACCATCCCTGGCAAAGCAGAGTGAGTGGTCTGTCAACCATGTCCTCCCAGGCAGCCAAATATTGTACTCCCATGAACTGACACCAAAAGCTAAGCCATTTGTTAAAATCAATTGTTTTCTATTGGTGACGTGGCATCATCCTTGGAGAAGGTAGTATGCTGCTCCATGCTAGGCTCATACCTGCCTGAGATGCATAATCAGTGAGCTCAGTCATGTCTCACTTCAGGTCATTAGCACCCAAATAGGCTATGACAGAGTCATACTGGTACCTGTGGTTCAATGACCTGAGTGCCTGTGTGACTTGATAGATCCTAGCCCCAGAAAGGCAGCTAACCGTGACTGTCGCCTTACTCAGTCTGGTGAGGAAGACATTGGTGTGCCTCACTATAGAATCACCAATGGCCAGAAAATTTGGTTGTGCACTGGTTTGCCTTAAGGGCCCAGCAGTAGAGGTAATGGATACAGTGTTACTATATATAGCTGTAGGTGGTGTTTTAACAGATGGTTTAAATGATGGCTGAGGAACCCTTTTTTTGATTGTGCTGTACAGGAGGTCTTAGTGTTTTAGGAAGGTTACCTGCACATGCCTTAGCATAAGCAGTTTTATATGTAGGGCCTTTACCCTATGCTGAAGGTGTGGTGCAAGTGCACTGGCAACCTCTATATTTGGTTGCATTAAAGAGTTCGCCTGCAGCATTAAAGTGCATTTACACCTCTCACAGACTTTATCTGTTTTATTAAGAGTAAATGGGCTGTCATTGTACATGAGGCAATTACTACAATGTCTCAGAATAGCCATCTCAACCAAACTGGCCACAGAGAGAGTCCAGAAGTGTATATCCATGGCTGCTGATATGCTAAGGAGGAGTGAGGGAAATTTAAATATTAAATAGGTCATAACACAAGGAACTTGATAAGCAATGCTCAGATATGCGCAAATTAGATGCTCTAGTAGTTAAAAAATATGTCTAGACAGTAAGGGTATTTTAAGAGAAACTTACACTGTGAGAGATCAGCATCAACACAGATTACAAGAGGGAATTACCCAGCAAGATATCAGCATCTATACAAACCACTGCTAAGCGCTGCTGCGTGAAGAGCAGCAGTTCTAACTACAAATGGTAAAAAAGGTAAAAAAGTTCAGATATTCAACACATAAACACTCAGTTAATGCAGCTGTGACAAAACAATGTGTAAAACAAGTGCCAAAACAGAGGATATGGTAATATAAGTCTTAGCTTGCTCATGGGTTATGAGCGAAGTGCTCTGTAACTACAATGTTTAAGTAGCAGAGGAAATTCGATAAAAAACACCCTGTGGCAAGTCAAAAACAGCACACTTTTCTTTCCTTTACACAATTCCAGGACAGAAAATAACAGGTCCCCTCTACTCTCACTGAAGTGGAACCAAGGCAGTTCTAACTAAAGACTGCAAAAAAGTATATAAAAAAGTGCAGATATTAAACAGAGAAGCACTCATTAATGCAGCTATGACAGAAACAATGTAAAAACCAAATGCCAAAACACTGGATTTGATAAGTCTTAGCTTTTGTAGAGTTTAGCAGAAACCAGCAACAGTCTTCTTCTCAAATATAGTGGTTGAAAAATGTCACTAAATGCCTTGGGCACAGAGATTCAGATTTTAAACAAGCTAGCCTTTTAGCCAACCAGATAAAGGCACAATAAGACTTGCATCAGCAATTCCCAGCTCAGAAGGGTGTAGGCCACCCTCTCCTGCCACAAGAGTGCAGACCACAAACCTTCTTAATATAAAATAACTGATTTTGAGTCCAAGTGCTTAAACCACAACAAAGCCACTTAGAATAACAGGCACAGTATGTAGTTTGGAGCCCAAGTACTTAAATCAGAACTAAAAGGCTTAGAATAACACATAAAATACAACCAGTCATGAAACAGTAAAAAAACACTTAAATTGTTTGGTGTGCACCTGGCTAATGGCTCAGTGTTCCTGTTTTTTAAGGCATAAAATAACAGTTAAAATGTAATCAGGTTACTACCAAGCAGTAAAAATGCAGCCAATTAAATGCAACTGAACACTTTAAAAACATGCAGCAAAAAGCTAAAGTAGGAATAAGCACAAATACAGTAAAAGCCACTGAATAAAGTGCAATGTTTTATATATCTTAGCATGTGGGAAGGTAGGAAACAGAATATAATTCAGGTTTGAGATTGGGGGGGGGGTCCCAGTTCATCTGTCACTGGTCAGGACAATGAGTTAATGAGATGAGACTGGGAGGAGTGTCAGAGGTAAAGTAGGGGCATGCAACTCAATAGCCACCAACTTTAAAGGCACAGCAGAAGTAGGGTAGGTGAGTAGAAGAAATCCAGTGCAGACATAGATCAGCAATACTTAGGCAGAGAACAGCAAGTCACTCAGAACTACACCTAAAAATGCCACTAAATACTTGGAGTTAAATGAAAAATGCTATTTCTTAGCTCCTCTCACTAATTAGCTTGATTTTATTCACTGTGTGAAATAATTCTTTTCTAACTGACCCTAGCCAAGACCTCTTAAAACTCCAAAAAAAACAAAAATCTAAAAAAACAAAAGGAATATAGGAGTAAAGACAAAAAATGGAAGTAACCAATCCTTAAAGGAATAACTCCAATCCAATACTTGGGCATAGAATAGCAAGTCATGTAACATTGAGCAAGTCATACAGCACTTGGCATTCACCAGGAATTGAACTATTAAGAATGTATGGATATCCTGGATTTCCAGTGCCAAAATGTAGGAACTTGCACTTTTTCTTGGTAAATAGTACACCATTTGATTGGAACGATACATAGAAGTTATCCAACTACATTTGCAGTTCCTCGATTTTTTAATGGATGTCACAACTCCAGTAATTTGGGTATTGTCTTCAAATTATCAAAAAAAACACATAAATACATGAAATAGAAAAGAACCCAGAATGGATCCATGAGGAACTCCTCTTATTATTTCACATTCTCTTGACTTAATTCCCTGCATACACACCCATGCTTTAATTCCATTTAATGAATGTGTTATTAACTGGATTGCATACTTATTAAATTCACACTTTCCACAGCTGTCAATATGGCATGATAGGGAAATGATTCAAAAGCTTTTGCCAAACCTATGTTGCTGGCATGTTGTTATCCAGTGCCTAGACTATATCAGTATAACAAATAATGAGGTGAGGTATTGTTGATATCCTTCAGTTGAACATATTTTGTTGTATGTCACCTATTCTCAGCTGAACACTACATAATCCCAATCAGAATACATTAAAAACATTTTCCAGTAAGGATGGTAAAACTGGTTACAGAAACATTATCATGCTTACATGATACACCCTTATGTATCATATAGCTACCACCCCAGAGATTAATGACTGGTGGAAAGGTAAGGCATCCTATCACACTTCTTTTTAAACTTAATAAAACATATCCCATTAATTTCATCTAGTCACAATGCTGTATCGTTCCATAGCATAATAAAGGTTTTTGTTGCCTGATCTTCAGTAATTATTGGACATTGGGAATTGAGCAGAAAATCGTCATCATTTCCTCTCAATACTCCATTATCATCTCCTCCAAACATGTAAAAGTTACTAGTAAAACTTTTTCACTATATCTTTTGACCCGAGGTAGTACTTCCCCATTACTTATCCAGATATTGCTATTCTACCCTTCCTTACATTGTTTATCCTAGGTGAAAAAAAGATTTTCATTATCTGTTACGTATATTCCTATTTTCCCTCCCCAACAAACATGCACAAAACGTACTGCATAATTTTAAATTTGTTTCTAGGCTCTGTCTGCTAGAACAATATGAAGAAACTAGTCTGCTGCCAAATAATGGCATTATCTCACACATCCGCTATATCTTTAGAAAAAATATATAATATCTTAATCGGCTTCTTCACAGTACCAGGTGTTATTTTCTCAAACATGGGTAAATAATGCCTTACAGGTGCAGATGTTGTGACTGTAAAATAGTCATTTGATTCTCTTGGCGTCTCTCTGTTCCTCTCATCCATTTGAAGACTTTCCACACTGACCAAAGCCCTCTACAATGAATTATTAACTAAATTACGCCTGACCATTCCTGTTGCTTTATTAGCTGTATTCTTTAGTGCCCCTTGAGGTTCAAGCATTCAGCCTCTTTGTTTTTCATCCATTATCATAGGAAAACTCTTTACAAAAACTGAAATAAAATGTTTTCATCATCTCTTGGTCTTCTCTGTGGCACTAAGGCACCAGTATCACTTTAAATGTTTAGTATTGTTTTGACATGTGTTATATACTTAACTCCTTCATGCCAGTACAGATATTTGAGTGTGTTCCTTTAACTCCCAGAGGGTGTGGCCTGAGCCTTTAAAACAATGAAGTTATCACCTTACAGTTCTAACAAATATTCATTGACAGAGGTCAAGTATCAATACAGTTGTGTTTGTCATTATATATTCTTCAAGACAAAATATTCTGGTACCTTGTATATAGCATGATTTTGGAATTATTAATGCAAATGTGAACAAGCAGTATTTGACACCTAAAGGTGCAGTAGGAGGTAACTGCAGAAACGAGTAGAGGCACACTCAGCTCTAATGAGTTACGGCCTTACTGAGATTGGCATACTGGCATGATTTTATTTTTAATAAGCCTTTCCTTCTGTATTAGTATATTTTCTGTCCTCATGATATGAAACAAGCTAGATACAGTAAATCAGGTGGTTCAGTTCTACATTCATTTATAATAACAGTATTGTGTTCGGAAGCACTGACTAATTAAATTGCATCTGCAAACAGTCTGTTCTCTTTTCACTAATTTCTCTGATTTATAGTAATTGTAAGCTGCTAAAAAAACTTTCTAATGTATTTGAATCTCATTAGTACTAACCTATGAACCTATTACAGACAAAGCAAGTAAACTCAAGGCTTTTTTGTATTCCATTTGCTCCATTCCACAGGTGATCATCATCTGTCTCCATGCTGCCCCATTAATCCACCCATTCTCCCCTGGGCTCTGGGGTAAGGATCAAGCAAACTAGAAGTTAAGGCTGCCATTCTTGCAGTGGAGAGTAGTTTTCTACTTATGCCTTATCATCTCACTACCCATGGTTGTTGGTAGTGATGCAATGAGCTTTGTAATGTATATCCATGCCTTCAAGTAAGACATGATCATACAGCCCCAACACCCTTATAGACATGCAAGTCACTGCAATCCTTGGTCTATACCATGGCTTCTACCATGGACATGTGCACTGAGCACACAGCTCTACTCCCAAAGAAAGGTAAGCAGAGTAAGCCTCTTCATTCCACTGTTCCCCCGTGACATGCTCCAGCAGGTGCCTTAGATGCTAGTCAAGTCTGGGTCATGTGGTCATAGGTTCATAGGTTCATAGGATGATACTAGGCTATTGGCCCAGAGACCGTTATAAGCCTAGCCAATAATTTTGCCCATGTTCCCTAAAAGTCAGCACCTGTTTCCCCTGTCCAGCAGGGACACAGGTGGGATCCCAGGGGTGTATTTTCTGTTTCCCAGCCAGTCATCCAGGTTCCTTTTAAAGAGGGCTAGAGAGGTACTCTTGCTTGACATGGAGAGGGAGTCTAATCCACAGAGGGGGGAGTCTTTGGGACACAAATCTATCCCACCATCAAGGTCTATTAATGTCACAGACCAGGTTAAGGCCTTGCGTGCGGGTTGCTTGAGTGAAATTGTCTTACAGATATGCAGCAACACCATCAAAGTTGGGTCTGACATGGCCTTGTATGCCAGTCACAGGTCTCTGTAGGAGACTGAGTAGAGGGACAAGGCTTTTAGCCTATCTGTATAGGATAGGTGTTTGAGACCCTGGATTTTCCTGGTCAGGAACCTCTGTGGTCTCTCCAACTGCTACATGTGTTTGGCAAGGTACCTGCCGAAGGGGGCTTTGTACTCGATAATGGGTCTGATAAAGGGAGGAGTACAGGGATGTTATGACCTCCTTGTTCCTGGATGAAATACCCATAGCTATAGTTTTATCCCTTTACATGAACACAGCTGGCTACATTGAAGGTTTTCATTTAATATTTAAGCAATAGTTCTAGTAAGTTTTTGTACCACCCACCACACTGTCATGGTTAGGTGTCAGGAAAAACAGCTCTGTTCAGTTACCTCTGGCTGACAGCTTACATTTGAAAGACCTAGCAGATTCATGTTATGGGTTCACAAGTAGTTATCCAATTCCTTTGTGAAAGTATGTATTATGGGCTGGAAGCATGTGAAAAGGACAGTTTGTTTATTCACTAGACAAGGGAGTCTTTTAAGTTGGCATCCTTCACAGTATGGATGATACGAATTTTTACTGAGGCCAAGTGTCCCCTTGCAAGTGTCACAGTGTACTTGCTGTTAATGTATGATTTATCCAAGGCTATTCATTTGGAAAAGTGTGTGTGTGTGTGTGTGTGTGTGTGTGTGTGTGTGCGTGCGTGCGTGCGTGCATGCGTGCGTGCGTGTGTGTGTGTGTGTGTGTGTGTGTGTGTACTTGGTTCTCTGTAAAAAAAAAAGATACACATGGGACACAAAACTTGCAACTTCCTACTTACCGAATCACAAAATAAACTGCCAGATTTCAGTTCCTTAAAGCTAAACATTATTTTTACCTAATTGATCAAGCTACCTGTGCCTGATTTAAGGATACTGAATAACCAAACTTATTTTATCCTCTTTCAGGCTCGTTTATTTGTTTAAAATAACTGAATCGAATCTATAGCTACTTCCTTTTCTTTACCTATAAATCTTTCATTCCTTCTTAATGCTTACAGTCTTAATTTTAATATACATTGCTGTACCTGTAACTTAAGTGCAGAAATATATTTGCCACCTAGCTAAAATTATGTGGACAGTTTCTTAATAAAATCTTTGTAAACTTTTTTATTAATGATCTAACCACATAATTTTACTGAATTTCTTGCTAAAATCACTCAAAAGCTACCAAAGGGGTACATCCATAAACTTTAATGGATTTATAGTCTGGGCGGAAGGGGGGCATAGTTAGCGAACCTGTGCCAGCCTTCCCCAGGAGTGTCTGTGTGTTTGTATATAAATCAAATGTGTATGTGTGTCAGCTACTTGGGCAGGGACATGAAGCACTGGTTGGACAGAGAGGGTGCTGGAGGTTTTGGCTTGACCACTCGGTTGAGATCTGAACTCTATAGCTGTTCCACTGGGCTGGACAGAAACAAGTTAAAGTTAATATGATATAGTAGTCTTGGGATGCTGGGATGGCAGATGTAAAAGTCTACTGATCACATTATATGCAGAATTAATATAGTAATTTCTCCTCCTTTAATAGAGGTGGATATCCAGACTAATGTCTTTAGTTGAAGTTGTAGACAAGTTTGTTTTTTTTAATGATGAAAGGCATGGGAATGCTAACTCTTGCTTGTATTTGCAGCCATTAACTATTTTACAATTAGCAAAGACTTTCAGTGGGAGACAAGAAGTCTACAAGTGTAAGTAATTAATCATGAGAGACATAAACAGTGTGTTTTGATTGAAGTGAACAGATATTCTTTCTTACATCTGAAAAGTTGGTATTTGTTTTTTTTTTTTTTTTGTCAACAGCTTTTATCTGGAAACAAGCAGTCTGAACTGCAAGCAATTAATCATGAAATGTGCAAGGTACCATGCAATTAATATTTAAAGGGACATTTTTAAACAGTTCAGTGAAAAATAAATGAAGTTTAAATTTGCGAGAAGTGAATAAGTTATACAATTAGTCACCTCTCACCTCTCCACCATTAATGCATTTAATTTAGCAGTGTACAATTTACTTTATTAGCTAGCAAGTGCAATTTTTCTTAGAAATAAAATTTAATGTTTATTGAAAGCATGCAATCTGTTTTTCACATCTTGAAGAAGAATAGAGATAGGAAAAGACCCAAGAGCAATTTGTATAAGTGGAAACACATGCTCAGACATATACTTTAGCATGGGCATCCTTAATAGGTTCATAGGTTCATAGGTTGGTACTAGCCATAACAATTCCCTGGCTATTTCTTCCCACACTATTTACTTCCCTGGATCCCTGCCTAGCAGGGCAACTGATGTGATCCCTGGGGTGAATTTTCTTTCTCCCATCCAATCATCAAGGTTCCTTTTGAAGAGGGCCAAAGAGGTGCTCTGCTTGACATGTAATTTGAGAACAGGTAATGCCTTGGAGTATAGCCAACAATTTGAGGCAACTGCTCCTATCTGCAGGGGTAAATGTAAATTTTTAAACATAAATTGTTTTGTGCCTTTGTTGTAAGTTAAAGGGGAATGGGGTGATCTGAAAATCTATTCATTTGTTTGAATGTCTTCATTGAAACAAAAAGTCTTGACAATGTGACATAGGTCCAAGTGGAGTAGAGAAAAAGCAACTACATAAGTGATCAGCCTGGCAAACATTAGAGTGGCATTTTAGCTAAAAGTTAGAAATATACATTCAAAAGAACCAGATATAAAGATGTAGGTGCCACAGAAATGACTCTACCAACACTCCAAATGTAACACTAACACAATTTATTTACCGCTTTCATCACAATCACTGACTTCTTCAAAATAACATTCCCCATTTAAATTACTCCTTATATACAATACTGAAAACGTTCATTGGTTGACATCTAATTACATCACATCCTCCGCTTATATTAAAATTAAAAATAAAAAGAAGAGAAGAAAAGAAGAACCAGTAAGGTACAAATAAACTTAACAACACAGAACACTATTATTAAAAATAGGCATAATCAATGCACATAATTGTTAAAAAAACAATCATAAAAAGTATAAAGATTTCACTTTTAACAGAGAACACAGGGAGATTCTATCATTAAGCCCAGGCGGCTGACAGGCATTGGTCATAATTTGCCATTTCAATTATTCGTATTCTAAGAATTCATCCAAATGTAGCAAAATATATTGACAACAAGGTCAAGCATGTGTTGGATCATAGATCCACTTTGCTCAAGGACTCATGGGATTTTTTAGGAAAAGTTAAATCAGATATGTATGATGATAACTTAATCATGGTCACTATTGATATTTGTGACCTTTTTTCAGTCATACCTCATGACGAGGGCCTGGAATGGTTCTATGACTATCTTTGGGCTAACAGTAGTCTGAGTCATAGTACTATATTAACTGTTAGATCATGTATGGAACTCATCCTGGAAAATAATTTTATTAGTTATGAAGAACATCTATTCAAACAAAGACAGGGAGTAGCGATCGGGGCATATTGTGCCCCTATATTCGCCAACATTGTGTTAGCACAATGGGAAGACCTGTTTATGTTCAATTCAAGGTTTAAGGACCAGTGGGCATTGTATGGGAGATACCTCGATGATTTGGTGCTTTTTTGGAATGGTGGGCAGCAACAACTTTATGAGTTTTTTTCCCTATATTAATAGTATAAATACATTCTTAAGATTCACTATGAATAAAGACTATAACGAATTGAATTACTTAGATGTGACTATCAAAAAGAACTATCAGAACAAAACTTTTACTTCACATTTATAGAGGAAACCCACTTATTCAAATTATTTGCTACAGTTCCAAAGTTGGCATCCTGAGCATCAGAAGAGAGCCCTGGTCAAAGGACAATATGTAAGATTATCCAAGATGGTTTCAGAAATGGAGGATTTTCTTAAAAAATGTTTAGATCTTAAAGAAATGCTAGTCAAGAGGGGTTACCCTGGTCATTTTCTCAACACCATAGTGGAAGAAGTTAAAAGGAAGAGAGATGGGGGTACCTTTCAGTCCCTGTTGTTCATTGGTAATGAACTAACAAGTTGTCAGTAGTCAGGGAGAACAACTATGTCAGGGCTCTTATACTGCCATATAGTTACAATTTTTTAGAGATCATGAATATTATACAAAATTTTGGAGAAATTTCATCATAGACACTTATGTCAGTACGGTGGTAGGGGACAAAAAAACAATAGTGTATAAAAGGGATTGTCCTTAAAAGGGATGTTAGAAAGACAAATAAGAGAACCTATATGGGGTGGTAGCTTCAAATGTGGTAGATGTTCACAATGCCCATGGTTGGTTGACAAAGAAAAAATTACTGTCAAGAATTATGGTAGTATTACCCCTGGTAATAAGTATTATCGTTATTCCAAGGGCATGGTGTATATAGCAGTCTGCAGCTTCTCTACAGGATTTTATGTAGGGAAAACTAAAAGGGCTTTAAGACAAAGGGTCTATCAGCATTTGTACGATATCAAACAGAGGAATGTAAATAATGCCCAGTATAGACATATTAAGGAGTATCCCACACATGAATTCAGGTTCTGTGCTTATAGACCACGCTGACTTGGGATTGAGGGGGGGGACCATTGGATGAATTCTTAGAATACAAAGAATTGAAATGGCAAATTATGACCAATGCCAGTCAGCCACTTGGGCTGATGATAGAATCTCCCTGTGTTCTCTGTTAAAACTGAAATCTTTATACTTTTTATGATTGCTTTTTATAACAATTATGTACATTGATTATGCCTATTTTTAATAATAGTGTTATGTGCTGCTAAGTTTATTTGTACCTTATTGGTTCTTCTTTTCTTCTCTTCTTTTTATTTTTAATTTTAATATAAGAGGAGGATGTGATGTAATTAGATGTCAACCAATGAACATTTTCAGCATTGTATATAAGGAGTAATTTAAATGGGGAATGTTATTCTGAAGAAGTCAGTGATTGTGATGAAAGCGCTAAATAAATTGTGTCAGTATTACATTTGGAGTGTTGGTGGAGTCATTTCTGTGGTACTTACATCTTTATATTTGGTTTGTTGGTGGTTTTGTGTATTATACATTCAAAGGAACTGTCATGTGTAAAAGACGGGAGTAATAGCTCTATACTGTATTGGCTACACTGTCCATATTATCATGGAATGTAAATGGCCCACAAGGTATAGGCTAAATGAAAAGTGCACTGAATTATATTAAAAACAGCTGGGTGCAAATAGCAATGTTACAGAATAAACATATGGATAGAAATAAGCATGTGAATTTAACAAATAAAGGATTTCAAGGTGGACATTCAGCAGAATATCAAGGACAAATGAAAAGGGAAATAATAATCCTGATACCTAGATGGGCTCCAAAGGGAAGTAATAATAATGATGCTGGTACCTAGAGAGGCTCTAACAGTTATAGAAGAGGAGAAGAAACAATAATGGTAGATTTGTGGTAGTAAGGGGGTTACTGGCAGGAGAGGAGGAGTGCACTGGCATGTATTTATATTCCACCTAAAACTGTTATTATGGTGCTTAAGAGAACTGGGAGAAATAATAACCTTTCAGTATGGAATATTATTTATGGGTTAGGAGTGGAACCTGATTTGAAATAGTGATGATGTATTCGTGACCTAGAAGGGAAATATGATAAAAGAGGGGTAGCTTTCTGAAGAAATATATGAGAATATTTGACATAGGAGATGCAAATTCAATAATAGGAACTCAAGCAGAATTTACAGATTATTTCCCCAAAGTACAATAACTGATCTAGACTGGACAGAAATTATATTTCACAACAGCACACTCATTTATTTGAAAGCTTTGATACATATCCAATAACTATTTCAGATCATGCACCAATAAAAAATTATGATAACTTTGCATGGTAATGAACTAAAAATGAGGCATCCGTGCTTTTCTGCTTAGCTGTTAAAAAGACAGGAATTTATGAAATGGGTAATGGAAGCAATTCATGCAATGTACCTTGGACTTGAACCTGAGGTAGAAATTTCTTCAGAATGTTTTTTTAGAGTGGGGTGTTTTCTATACTGTAAGCTGGGTGGCTTGTTTGTTTTCCAAATACAACAAAGTTAGATTTTTGGCATTTAGTTTTAACCTGTTTTCAGAGTACCAGCTACTAACATGTGTAGTTCACTTGGCAGCTTCTGTTTATCAGAACTGCATTTTAGTATAACACCCAGTATACAATCATCTACAACCTTGGTTGATAAGAGGTCCCCATTTTTGATTTGGAGAGCAGAGAAGTATGTGCCAAATATCAGAGATCTTAGCACAGATCTCTGTGGTACCCCACTGGTTACCTTTCTGGTTTCTGATGATACATCTGCCACCCTCACAATGTGGGTTTTTTCCCTCAGCCAGTTATCTATCTAACTATATAAGGATTGATTTAAAGCACATTTAGCTTGATTATAATGTTGGCATGTGATATGCTGTGAAATGTCTTGGTGAGGTCAATGTATGCTGTATGGGCAGAGTGACCAATGCTCATGGCTTACCTTAACCTCTCAAAGAAATTCACCGCATTCATTAGACAGAATCTACCATTAACAAAGGCAAACTGCAGGGTGTCAAGTCTTAAAAGATTTTTATGTAATAGTTTATCAGGTCTGTTATGGCATGTTCCATAACCTTGCAGATGAGGTCTCTGGGAATCTTCTCTGAAGTAAGTGGTCTTTAACAAATATGGATACTCCACCACAGTTAGTTTCCATCCAGTCCAAATGTGTGATAGGTGCAAAACCCAGGTACAGAAGGGGTACTTTCAGCACTTTTAAACCAGGTTTCAGTAACAATATACACTTGAATGTAACTGAAATGCAGGGGGGTTTCAAGATCAGACAATCTGTTATTTAGACTCCTAGCACTGATCAGCAGCACATTTATATTGTCCATTACCTTATCTATTATGTTTTTAGAGTGGAATATCCATTAGCTGGACTATGCCTAAAAAGGCAGTTATGGGGCAGTAAAGGCTTTAGCCAGTAAGCGGAAGTCCCAGAATGAGAGGTGCAAGCTGTCTTTAGCAAAGCAAGTAGAGCTGTGTAGCATTTCACTCCATGCTGACACGTAGTGGATCCCCCTCAAATGACATCAGTTACTCAGCCAATTGTCGAAATCAGTAATCTCTTCCTTATACAATTCATCTTGAGGGTTTTAAGGGTCCTTGAGATATCAGAGATATTAGCACCTGAAAGGCAATTCACTGTCATCTTATTTATGCCCAGACTTGTAAGTGCATAGCCAATGCATCTTACTATGGTGTCACCAATCAACAGTACATTTTTATTACTAGAGGGTTTTAATAGATTTGGTTTTGGGTGAATTTTCTTCTGTGATTCTTGGTTATAGATGTGGCACTGTGTATTATGGTTTTTAACTGCGGTGGTGGTGCCGCGGTAGCATTGTCACCTCACAGTAAGACGTTGTCCTGTTCGATTCTCAGCTAGAGCGTCTTCTGTGAGGAGACATGCGTGAATGGGCGTACCTTCGTTGAAGGTTGTGCATCAGGGCTGGCAACTCGGCATGTAAAAATCTACTGCCAATCATTAGCAGACCGGAGTTCCGCTGTGGCGACCCCTAACCGGGAAAAGCCGAAAGACACAACAATTTCCACTGATACCTACTTTCGTTTGACCCTGGAGGTTTAGGCAATGATTTTTTACAGCCTCAGAATATGATCATTTTCCTTGTATTTCTTTGGAGTGCTGTGAAGATAAGCAGTGCTCACAAAACATGTTTTTTTTTTTTGTGTGTGTGAGAGAGATGCCTCAATTTCGGTTAAATATTTGCATATCCGATAGGTAGCTTGTGACAGGGTAAGTAGTAGTTCATTGCCCTTGTGTATCTGGCAGTTGTTACACTTCCTGTGTATACCATGTAGTATGAGGCTGACAAATAAGGGGAGACAAGCTGGCTGACCCATGAGTGTAGGCATTTGGCAGTATATGACTTATTTGTAAGGATTAGTATTGCTGGGTGCCTTTTTTAACAAATCATTATGTGTACAAAATACTAAATACTTCTTTTCCTTGATACATTCTTATGAGT
The DNA here is from genome assembly GCF_019279795.1 of Protopterus annectens. Classification (NCBI taxonomy): domain Eukaryota; kingdom Metazoa; phylum Chordata; order Ceratodontiformes; family Protopteridae; genus Protopterus; species Protopterus annectens. The sequence continues at coordinate 822,103,497 of NC_056729.1, forward strand.
ACAGTATATTATATATATCAATGAGTACCAAAAATGTTTTTAGAATTATAGTTAACTATCTAAGGTGCTCTACAAAGGCAGAAGCAGCTTATAGTAACTTAATTTGGTCCTAAGTAAAAAGGTATATCCTTTATCACAGATTGCTAATGGGTATGGCTCTGACTAGGCTTGCTCATTCGAAGGGCTTGCATCTATTGAGTGCAGGTTTGTACAGCTTAGTGCAATATAGCTAAGCAAAGAATTTAAACAAACCAATGAAAAAACAGCTTTTGACTCCAGCCAGCAATGCTAGCTTTCCAGAAACAGCAGCAACTTATCCTCTTCCACAGAACAGTCACCAACTATGTCTCAAACTGCCCACACACTTGGCTAAAACTTTTCAGTAACAGAATAATGTTCAGGTAGAAGACTAATGTTTAAGGGAATATAGTAACTGAGCAATTTATGTTATGTCAGACTGAATGATACTTGTTAAAAACAAAACGTATGAATAATGCATAAAAATAACAAAAAAATGTTAATATGTTTTTTCTTTTCTCTTAATGTATTTATACTTATGTCATTGTTTAAACATAAAGATTTAGTAAAGGTGTCTTTAAAAAACTACATGTGGTACATCGCCTATATCAGAATCCATATAAACAGTGACTAAAAGAACTCAATAATTAGCTAAAGGAAAACAGAGGCATGCAATAAAAAGTTAAGTAGTTCAAAAGAGCTAACAGAGTGCAACAGGGCATCATATTAGAAAATGACAAATGAGAATTAACTCATTCACTCCAGAGCAGCTCAGGAAAAGCTGCCTGCTTACTTCCACCATAGGAACAACAGTGAACAAAAGCCTGAGCTCATTTTCAGAAAATCCATTTGTAATACCATACAGAAAACAAATGTTCATAACTCTTTAACTGTAAGAGCTAGACTAAAAATGTAAACACAAAAATTGTTCAGCAGACACTGACCTTTCCAACAGTGTAAATGTTGATAGTGCGTATCAAAGTCATTATTAAATATTTGGCAAGGAATGTTGATATTGTGCATATTTTTACCTTTCTGGAAAAGCAAAGCACAATATCTTGGTCAATGTACCATGCAGGCCCTTACAATTTGAATTTAATTTGTTAATATGAATGTCAGCTTTAAAATGATACCTTAACCATTACTGTGTGATGATCCTTTCTTGAGATATTCACAGAAATATGATTAATATATTTCACATAATTGATAAGTAAACAAAGCATAATATCTCATCACCTGTAACAGACAGAGCCTACATATCAGTGTAGAAGATGTGCATCTGAATGTCAGCTTACAAATGATGCATTATTTGTGTGATCACTATGTTCCCTTGCAAAGATATGGGCATAATAATGAGAAGTATTGTAAATGTATAATTTTCATAATCATACAAGACTAAATAAACTGTGATATCTGTACATGTGTACAGTGCACAGACACAGTTCTTTTATCATCTTGTAAGAAGTAACACTGTCTTCAAAATGAGGTATTACTCGGCACACTGACATGCTCCCTTGCAAAGTTAACTACCAAAATATGAAAAATAAATTCATAATTTCCATAACCTATGTACGAAACAAACTTTGATAGCTGCACATGTGTACAACATACCAGCACAATTCTTTCACCATGTTGGAACCAGCAATACTGTCTTCAAAATGAGGTATTACTTGGCACATTCAGATGCTCCTTTGCAAAGTTATCTACCAAAATATGAACAAATTAATAATTTCCATAACCTAAGTCAGAAACAAACTTTGATATCTGCCCATGCGTACAACATACAGGCACCATTTTGTTACCATGTTAGAACCATCAATACTGTCTTCAAAATGAGGTATTACTTAGCACATGCAGATGCTCCCTTGCAAAGTTATTTACCAAAATATGAAAAACAAATCATAATTTCCATAACCCAAGTCCGAAACAAACTTTGATATCTGTACGTGTACAACATGCAGACAATTCTTTTACCATGTTGGAACTATCAATACTGTCTTCAAAATGAGGTATTACTGGCACACTGACATGCTCCCTTGCAAATTTACCAAAATATGAAAAAATCATAATTTCTATAACCTAAGTCCTAACAAAACTGATATATGTACATGTGCACAGCATTCAGAAGCAGTTGTTTTACCATGTAGACACATTTGATTGTAAATATAGACATTCTTGGTGTAGCCAACAAACTGCTGAATGGGTACATGTAAAGAGAAAAAGCAAGGTAAGGACCGCCTCTCCACTAATGAACCCAGGACAGGCATGGAACAGTGGCAGGCAAGGCCATCTCATCTGTCCGATAGCTGTGCTGGCTACCCATTCAGACAGCCGATAACACTGCAGTCTCACGACCTCTTTCAATGTCAGCAGTCTGCCTTACCTATGCCTTTTCTCTTTACATGTGTCCATTCAGCAATGGACCTAAGGGATCAATTTCTGTATTAGTAACCCCTTTCTGTCATCTAAACTCTACACATGCCTGATAAAAGCAGACTAAAAAATGAAGTTTTGCATAATGGTCACTGACGTATTAGATTGTATGTGGTAGCACTCTCCTGAAACAGTTGTTCTTTCTCAGCATCCTCAACAGCTCCTTAGCACAGTTATTTGCCAAAATCAGAGAAATATATTTTAGACAACACATTTCATAACAGTGTTTTACTTACTATATCAGTCCTACTTGGTCATGGGTGTTTTTTTTCATTCTTCTCACAAGCTGCATGTTAGCAATCCTGCATAGCTCTCCTCATGCCATTCTGGAGGTCGGTCAAGAACAAAACAATGCCTTCTGAGTGGTTCACTGATGACATTCATTCCCTCCAATTTGCAGCACAAGAATGTCGGGCTCAGGGTAGATGGAACACTTCTCTTCCAACAACGGTAGTAGACCGCTCCAATGTATACTTCTTCTTGCATTCTAGTATGCCTTCAAAGTGGATGTGGGGAAGCTCAAGTTGTACCAGTGTTCAGTTTTGGAGGTATGGCTGGCAGCCCAGTGCATGCAGGAATGGCCACATACCCACACTCTCACTTGTCATTCTCCTGGTCGTGAAGCCATGTCATTGTCAGAAGGTGGACAAACCTGCAGAGGAAAGAAAATGCAAACAGATTACTACTGATATTTGACAGATGTATTGGAAGACCTCATATATATATATATATATATATATATATATATATATATATGTATATCATATGCATTACCTAGTTAGCCCATCCAAATCTTCCATCCTATCCACAGGGGCAGTAGTCTTTGCACTAGGTACATAAGTGGTGATGATGCTTCAGGTACATACCTACTACCCATGAAAACACCAAATTACACACAATTACTGACAAGGGGGCACAGAAAGGGCACATGTAAAAAGCAGGGTAAGGACCGCCGCTCCACTAATATGCCAAGGACAGGCATGGGGCTCCAGATGTTGGGTATCTGAAGTGTCCCATAGCTGTGCTGGCTGCCCACTCAGACTGCTGATACCACTATTGTCTCATGACCTCCTTCAGTGTCAGCAGTCTGCCTTACCTCTGCCTTTTCTCTTTACATGTGCCTATTCAGCAATGGACCTAAGGGATGAGGGACTGAAGTAACTCACTAATTGCTGCCCTGACCTTCATACATTTACTATCCTCACCTACATACATTGACTACACCAGAAGGGAGGGAGACTGAGTGGAGAGCTGCATCAAGGCAACATGTCAAGGACCAAGACTGACCCAGGCTGTGTCTTTTTGCATGTGTCCTTTCCCGGATGGAAACTTTGCATCACAGTGGCACCCCCAAGGCCATGCTTACTTAGGACAGCAGCACTATGGGACTGAGCTGAAGAGTCTCCATGTTCCCAACTGTGATCCAGGTGGATCACAAGATCCATGGTGGCTGGATATGCCCCCCACGATGCATCCACCAACACAAGAGCAGTTGGCAGAAAAGACTGAAGCAGGACCATACTGGCCTTGGTGCTGAAGGGCTTGGCTGGTAACTGACAAGGGGGCACAGAAAGGGCACATGTACTCGGGAAAAAGCATGGTGAGGCACTCTGCTTTACCTCTGCCATTTCTATTTACATGTGTCATTTCAGCAGTGGCCATAAGGAGTGGAAGGGAGGAGCTAATGTAAACCCTGTTCCCCTGACCTGCATACATAAACACAGTCATCACTAAGACGTAATGGAGGTCCCTGCCATAGTTATGCCACCTCCTTGCTTCTTCAGGCTTCTGTGGAGAACTGTATCCCTTTTCTTCATGTGTGTGTGTGTGTGTGTGTGTGTGTGTGTGTGTGTGTGTGTGTGTGTGTGTGTGTGTGTGTGTGTGTGTGTACAGGAATAAAAAAATCCTGGGTTTCAGAGGTTAGGCAGTTGATGAAGACTGGGGGGGATTGCAATGACTCCAAGCAGAGAAAAAACAATCTGGCTTGTGCATTCATCAAAGTGATAGCGACTTCTACTTATGTGAATATCAGTGAAAGCTACTGAGAGTTTTACCTGAAAAGTGCTAATGAGTCAGGCTATATTGTAACAGACTTATTGCTAATGTGATAATGACCTGCCTTTCATTCCTACAAAGTAATGCATGTTGAGACACAGGTGATAACTGCTTCACATAATCTGTTGAGTAGGCATTCATTATATTACCTTGTGCAGCTGTTATGTAACACAGACTCATTATCATTGGTATGTAGAAGACCTGAGTAATTCAGTAAAATAGTATAACACTGAGCCCTTCCTCCCACCTAAAGTCCACACATTACTGAAAAAGCCAAGAAAATTTCACAAAATATAACATAGCTCCATGCAGGTAGTAGTCAGCAAGTGATCACCTTTAATTTACTCAGACAACTACTGAGTATAATCAGAAATGCAATAAACATAGACAAAATGTCAGCCTTATGTGGCTGATCCGTCTATGAATTAATCCAAAAAGTAGTAATTCATGTTCTCACCCAACCATGCCTCTGGTTATAGTAACACAGAACTTAAGTTGTCTATATTGCAGAAATAGCATTGCCTTACAAGGGACCCCTACAATAAAATGTTGCAGTACGCATGAGCACCAACATGAAGCATTTCCCCGAATAACCCTTCTGTAACAGTTCCTGGTATGTACATGCAGCAAAATGAAACATTCACCCAAGTGACCCTTACAATAAAATGTTGAAGTATGCACAAGCACCAGAGTGAAATATTTCCCCAAATGACCCTTCAGTAACGGTTCCTGGTATGAACATGCACCAAAATAAAATATTAACCCAAGGGACCCCTACAATAATAGCAAAGGGTTATCATAGTAATGGATTATCGTGGACCTCATTAACAAGGACATTGGCAACCTCAAAACATTTGATCCCACACAGTTTGGCTTCATTTCAGCAGTCTGGCCAAGTATACACAATCACATCCCTGATGCAAAATGAAGCATTTCCCCAAGCAACCTCTTCAGTAGTATGTCCAGGTATACACCTGCACCAGCATGAGACATTCTCCCAAGCAATCACTTCAGTAAAATATTGAGGTATGCACAATCACCAAAATGAAACATTTCACCAAATGACCCTTCCTTAACATTTGGTATTATGTGGAACCACCAAATAAAGCATTCCCCCAAGCGACCTGTTCAATAATATGAGGCATGCACAAGTGCCTGAATGAAATCTTTCATCAGTAACATTTACTGGTATGTGCATGCACCAAAATGAAACAAGCTTTAAGCAATCTAATTGCACCTGTAATGCAATTTCATGCCAAACACCAAGCTTGTATTTCTCATAAGTTACTTTGCAGGGAACAGCTGAGCCAATATCTTTCCCTAAAAAATGTTATCTGTTCATTGACTACAATACAAATAAATTGAATTCCTTGGTAAAAATCAGCAGTGATCCCATTTTGGCATAAAAACAAAAATGGATGATCGAAGCACAAAAGCCTGAAGCTATAATTATCATAATATTCAAACAATTACTGGTGATGTTTATACCCGAAAGGCTATCATTGATAGAACAACAATCTTTAACAAATGTCAAATCATATATAATTACAATAAATCACAATAATCTTTAAACCATATTACATGACATAAGGGTTTATACCTAATTCTGTGAGCTGGCCTACAATACAAAGTAAGTGCACTGGTTGAGAGATCCTTTTCAGGTTCAACTCGTAAGAGTTGGCAAAAAAAAAAAAACAGTATTGTACAACAAAGTTAGCAAAGAAGTAATAGATTAGTAACAGAATTACAATTTAGGGAGACTCAAATGCAGTGACTTCTACCTAGATGACTATTGAAAATACATTCATTTTATAGCAGCTAGTGAATTATAAAGGTCAGTGAGTGACAAAAATTTGCTGGTTATCAACAGAATAAAAATAAACACTCCAAAAACAGTGGCAACATTATCATAAGACAACAAAATACTCTCTTACACAGCTTCACCTTCAGACTCTCTCAGCCCCCAAACATCACCACCACCCCCTCCTAGCTTTCTCCTCTTGCTTCCCTGCATTTGACATTTATAGCTTTTTATTTATGTATTTATTTGTGCATTTTGTGGTAAATTGGAGCTTTTCTTATGTAATTGTGAATTTTGTGGGGGGGTTTTGTGATGTTTGGAGCTTTTCTACTTGGGTTTCCACTGAAAATGGGTCTTTGGCTCAGATGGCAGGCAGCACGTAGAGTCAATACTGGGAATGGGAAGAGCATGAAAATATTAATGGACCACTATATCCGGTTTTCTAGCATCTATCATTTGAACTGTTGGTACTGGGTGATCCCATGTGATATAAACTTCACCATTTTCTATGATGCTTGGTGGTTCATATTTCCAGTGTTTTTCAGGCACTTCAGTACCATAATTTTTGCACAATCCTCAGTGCAACAGTCTCACCACATTATTGTGCCTTTCAGTATACAGTCCTTCTGCCATTAGTGTGTCACAACCAGCAACAAGGTGTGCGACTGTTTTCAATTCTGTTTTAAAAAAAATACATTTGTCTGTTTCTCCCACATGTTCAATGGACTTTGTAAACCAAAGTGTACATAGTCCACTATCTTGGGCCGTCAATATTAACCCTTCGTCTTTTGGTTTGAATTTGCCTCTCCTTAACCATTCCTGTCTTCGATCCTGATCAACATGAGGTTCTTCTTGAAGTTTTCTATACTTGCAAATATATTTATGCATTTTCCACATTTCTTGCCTTCTCATCTGATTCTTCACATTATATTCTTTCTTTTGTTTTCTGGCACATTCAGTTGCTGCCTGATTTTTATCTACTCCTGGTTTGATTTCCATTCCTATTTGACTCTGGTATGCTTCAGCTAGACTAAGCAGAGAAGTCATCTTAGATTTATTCTCCTCATGTTTCAAAACTTTCATGATGTTTGGGTCTTGTTAGGTCAGCAGATTTGTGTGCAGTCCCGCAATAGCAGCTCTATACATGTAATGAGTTTCAAAGAGGCCCATACCTCCTTCAGAACAGTGAATATATAATCTTGGTATGCAATCATTTTTATAAATCATTTAGTGAGCATGAAGCATCCTTCTTGTTTTCCTGTCTAATCAATCCAACACGTTTAGGGGCCAGTCAATTACTCCAAAACTGTAAGTTAGGACAGGAAGAGCAAATTGGTTTATAGTTTGAATTTTGTTCCTGTTTTCAGGATTAATTTAAGTCTTCTAAAATATTCCTTACTAAGTTTGATTTACATTTGTTCATGTTTTACTGTTAATCCTTCATCAATTCCCAAATATTTATACACTCCACTATGTGCTTTAAGTGATGCTCCCAAGACATCATTGATGTCATAAGGATTAACAAGCATTTCCCTGAGCAGGGAGTCTCTGTCTGCATTCATTACATTTTGGTCTTGCTGCAACATGGTAATAGCAGCTCTATACATGTAATGAGTTTCAAAGAGGCCCATACCTCCTTCAGAACAGTGAATATATAATCTTGGTATGCAATCATTTTTATAAATCATTTAGTGAGCATGAAACATCCTTCTTGTTTTCCTGTCTAATCAATCCAACACGTTTAGGGGCCAGTCAATTACTCCAAAACTGTAAGTTAGGACAGGAAGAGCAAATTGGTTTATAGTTTGAATTTTGTTCCTGTTTTCAGGATTAATTTAAGTCTTCTAAAATATTCCTTACTAAGTTTTATTCACATTTGTTCATGTTTTACTGTTAATCCTTCATCAATTCCCAAATATTTATACACTCCACTATGTGCTTTAAGTGATGCTCCCAAGACATCATTGATGTCATAAGGATTAACAAGCATTTCCCTGAGCAGGGAGTCTCTGTCTGCATTCATTACATTTTGGTCTTGCAGCAACATGGTAAGAAATTCAGTGTGATGTACAGTAGGGCATCCTAGCAATGCTTTCATCTACAGGTGTCAGACTTCCACCTGATTGTTCATCAGTGCAAGATCCAGGTTGGACAGGTCATACACAGTCCAATCCTCATCCTGTGGTTACTTATTCCAGCTGTGGGCACAGAGCTGCAAGTTTCTCTGTGCTCACAGTGAATTTGCTGTAGATATATATCTCTGCCGCAAAATTTCAGCTCAGCCATGTGTCCACAACCAATTATCTCCTCAGAAAATATGTCTTGCAAACTATAAGGCTGAACCCTATACAATGAATTACTTAGATAATAATATAATGTCTCAGATCCAACAGTGAAAGCTTCTTAATTGCATCTCTGGGCACCATGGTACTTTGCCTTCTAAAATTTTTAAAAATATTACAGTACAAATCCACATTCAAGTACACAGTCACATATTTAATTGTCGAAGTAATATTCACTTCATTTTAACTCGAATAATAAAATGAATACTTATTTCACTACATCTAGTAAAGTTTATATGCAAACTGCCTAGTTTCAGCTGTCATGAAAAACACCGTTATAAAATTTGATATTTGAATTAAATTAAGACAGACCAATTTAATCATACATTTAATGACAATGATATAAGTATTAAAGTAATTCTACCTCTTAAAGACAAAAAAGACATTCATATATCACATTCCCTACTCAAAATTTAAGCAGGCTAAATACAAAAAAAGAAAAAAATGCATCATCAGATCCACAGTGTAACCATATTTTCTGTATTATGTTTCTCAGGTTACTCAATTCCTCCAAAAATCAAATTTTGCTTTCCTCTTATTTTGCCAATGCCATTTGGGGTCATCACATGTGCACCCCACTGTGCATTGTAGTCATGTTGAATCTCAAGTAAAATAACCATTTGACAAGAACCTAACTCCATTAATTCACTGATCATTCAAATTCACTGGCTTACTACAGATATTAGATTTTATTCATGGGAAAGTTCCTTCTTCCTTAATGACTTTGGTTCCCCACAACACTCTTGACCAACATGTCATGTATGTTGCAATCCATATTAAAAGTTAAATATGTTGGACCTCATATGACTTAAGCTATTGCAGAATGTGATGGGCAGGTAACTTACTTGGATGTATCACTTAACCCATATTCCCTCTGCTACTTGGGCCATCAGTGAAGTGGCTATATCTCGGTGACCCAGGTTAAGAACTGTGTTCTGATTACCTGGTGAATACCTGGAGTGGTAAGAACTAAGCATTTGTGAGGTTATTCTACATACTGGAAGGTGACATGAGGGGCTTCAGACATTTGTCTCGTTCTTCCCACAATTGAAGATATGGCCCCTAAGAACAAAGTCACTACATTGTGGTTAAGTAATCTGACTTGGAACACACATCTCTACTTGCAGCATAACCATGCTTACTGGAATTCCAGAGAAAGACACAAAGGATGAAAAAAATGCCTCCATGTACAATATGATAATTGACTGGTATCACCAACAGGTAAATTGTCAGTCTATTGCCCTACAAGTTTATCCAGCAAATACGGCATATTGCTGGAACCTGTGTTCTGAGAGACTGCCTTACAGACTATCTGCAAATATACAGAGCTGAGTATATATTTTTTTATTATAGAATTTGTTAATTGTTGCTTTGATCTCTGTTGAAACTATTGTCTCAATGTTCTGAGAGACTGATCTGCAAATATACAGAGCTGAGTATATTTTTTTGGTTTTAAAGTTTGTACTGTTAGTTGTTGCTTAGGTCTCTGTTGAAACTGTTTTCCCCACCCCCTCACCCCCATTTTCTGCCGTGTCTTCAGTTGGTATAACTGTTTTTTACTGTTTAGTGTGTTATCTAACTCAAGGATCACTTAATTTGACCTGTAACAGCCTGCATTTAAATTGCTGGAACCTGTGTTCTGAGAGACTGCCTTACAGACTATCTGCAAATATACAGAGCTGAGTATATATTTTTGATTATAGAGTTTGTTAATTGTTGCTTAGATCTCTGTTGAAACTGTTGTCTCACTGTTCTGAGAGACTGATCTGCAAATATACAGAGCTGAGTATACTTTTTGGTTTTAAAGTTTGTACTGTTAGTTGTTGCTTAGATCTCTGTTGAAACTGTTTTGTCCCACCTCCTCTCCCTATTTTTGGTTTGTAGTTTAAATTTGGTAGCTTTTGCAGCTGCCTGCCCCACTATAGATTTGATCTGGGACACTCCCCCAGTCCCATCTCTTTACCACATTCTACCTAATACATTCTTGCTGCACTCGCTTTTAGTCCTTTTTAATTTAATTGCATTTTTTAAACTGTGTTTGGTCTAATATTGCTACATACTTCAGTGTGCTAGCTTGCACTGCATGTGAATTGTTTTTACTACTGTTTTTGCTACTTTTCTGTAAAAAAAAATGTAAGCCTGTTTTCTACCTTTCCTGTAACTAGTGTTCCAGATACAGATTTACTGTATCCATGACTGTATGTAAGCTTCTGAGCCCCCCAAGCCTTTCTGTGTTGGAGGGAAGCCTTCTAGCTTATCAGTTGGAGTGGTAAGCACTAGGTAACCTGTCTACCACATAAGGAGTGGTTCTGGCACAGAAATTGTAGTTGTTGGCCGTTTGGGCAATCTCTTCCATCTCTCTCAACTTTCTGATTTGAAAGCCTGCATTTGCACTTGTTTCTGTCCTGTAACTCATCTAGTGCAGATACAGATTCTTAGTTTTAGCACTTAAATTTGCTTATTCATGCTCAGCACTTGTTCAGAACTTGTAAGCACTAAATAAGCTACTAATTACTATAGCACTCAATCTTCCTCATTACCTAGAGGAAAACCGTTTTTGTAGTTACTTTTCTCACTGGCTTAGAGAAAAACAGCTCTTGTACTCACTTTCCTCACTTATCTAGAGGAATTTTTTTTTTATTCAGGCATGTCCAAGGGTCAGCTTCCAGTGTTCTCTCCTGTCTATCTGATGAATCTGGGCATCTTGAGGCAATGTAGAAATTGTCTCATGTACACAGACAACCCTCTCCTCCTACCACCCAACACTACAACCTGTGAGAGATGCACTAATCTAGCCAAACTGGAGGTAAAGCTCTCTCCAACCAAGACTGAACTTGACAGTCATGAGGAGAAGGTAAACATCTGCACCACACCACACTCATCACATAGTCTCACTAAACCTACACCACCAAAACCCAAACATAGTAACACAAAAACATTCGCGGAGGCTTTCAATAATAATCTGTCTAAGCAACAGAGACCTCCAAAGCAGAAACGCAAGCAATCTCCATCCCCCAACACAACCCAAATGACACATAGCCCACAGACTCAGTGTGCCACTCAACCAGCCAATAAGGCAAAACAATGTACCCAACACACTAGTCATAGGTGACTCTATAGTCAAACACACTGATGTGCCACTCGCCAGGCTAAACAAGGAGAAGGTTACTGTCAGCTGCCTGTTAGGTGCCAGGATCCGCCACATAACCCACGCATTCAGGTCAATCCACAACAAGTACAAATATGACTCTGTCATTGTCCATGTTGGTGTGAATGACCTGAGACATACCTCCCTGGACTACATGAAAAGAGACATGGAAGAGCTATCCGATCTTGTAGCCCAGGCAGGTATGACCCTAGCCCTGAGTAGCATTCTGCCATCGCCCAGAATGATACCGCAATACAAGGACAAAATAATTGTCTTCAACAATTGGCTAAGCTTCTGGTGTCATTCGAAGGGGATCCAGTATCTGTCTGCTTGGGATGACATGGTCGACATACCACGATGCTTTGCCACAGATGGCCTGCACCTGTCGCCCCTGGGATTCTGGATACTGGCTAAGGCTCTTGCTGCCCCTATAGTGCCTTTTTTAGGCAGGGTTCAAATAACAAATTCACCACCATAACAGAACAGGCAAGCAAAAACTGAGGGTAATGCTACTCAATGCTAGAAGTCTAAGTCTCAAAATGCACTCATTCAAGGCACTCCTTAAAATGGAGAACATTGATATCTGTGCAGTGACTGAGACCTTTTTCAAGGCTCCAGAGAGCACCCCTGCACTACCAGGCTAAAACTCATACCACACCTTTCGGCCATGTAACCTAGACTGAAACACCAAAGGCGGAGGTGTGTCCATATTCATTAAGGATATCCACACCTCCAGGCTAGTTGCTCAGCATAATGCATCCGAGGTTATCCAAGTGCAACTAACTCTGGGCAAAACTGCAATCCAAATTGTAGCTTGCTACAGATCCCCCACCATGCCCCAGGATTCCCACTCCTCTTTTCTTGATGTACTGGAAAATGTTAGGGTTGAACCAAACACCCTAATAATGGGCAACTTCAACTACCCCACCATTAACTTGGAAAACTAGTCGTGTACCAACTCCTTAGCTCAGTGCTTTCTGGACTTCATAAACTCCAATGCCCTAGATCAACTTATCCACACCCCCACCAGAGGCAGCAATATCCTAGACCTAGTCATTACCAACATGAGTGACCGGTGTTCCACACCTGAAGTCAACTCCTCGTTGGTCCGATCCGACCATAAGCTAATCACCTTTGATATCCACATCCCGCCCCCACCCCCCATTAAGGAAACCACAGTACAAAATTTCTCCAAAGCCAACTTCATGCTTCTTAAGACTGAAGTGGTGAACTTCATGACACCCATGCAGATGGACAATACAGTTACAACTCCTGAATCCTACACAAATGCACTCTATAAGCACTTACACAAGTGCATGGATCATGCTATCCCAAACAGAACCAAGACGCTATCCTCCAAAAAAAGGAAGCCAATCTGGTGGTCCCCTGCCATAAACAAACTGTACAACAGAAGGAAGAAACTGTCGCAAAAGAGAGTAAAACCCCATGAGTGGAGGAGCTCCCTGGTCAGCCTCAGTAAGAAGCTGAGATCCCTTATAAGATCCTCCAAAGCTAGCTACAAAAACAAAATTGCCACTAATTCCAAGGACAACCACAAAGCATTCTATAGCTATGTAAAGAATCTTGATGGCAACACCCAGATCTGCTCTGAGTTACAGCACAAAGGCACAAAAATTACAGAACCAACTGATATTGCCAACATCCTGGCAGATAGGTTCAGTGCTAACTTTATCCCCCTCTCACCCCCTAAAGGGCCCATATCTATACAGGAAAAATGCAGACTCCCTGTAATCACAACTATGCAGGTAAAAGCTGCACTCTCTAAAGCCAAAAATACAGCATCCATGGGACCGGACAACATCCCAGGCTGTGTTTTACACTAACTTCAGAATGAACTGGCTCCCCACTTAAGCACCATGTTCAATAATAGCCTCGCATCAGGCTTTGTGCCCACTGAATGGCACACAGCAACAGTTATCCCACTCCACAAAGGGGGATCCACCACTGATCCCGGGAACTATCGACCTATTAGCCTGACGATCCTGGTCTGCAAGGCCATGGAACGTATCATCATGGAACTCATAAACAAAGACATTGGTAACCTCCAAACTCTGGATCCCACCTAGTTCAGGTTTGTGAAAGGCAGATCATGCCTCCTGAACCTGATTGACTTCTTTGAGGCAGTCACCAAAGCCGTAGATGAGGGTAAGGTGGTTCACACAGCCTATCTTGACCTCGCCAAGGCCTTTGACACCATCCCCCATTCTGTAATTATAGCTAAACTCACTAAACTAGGTATAAATCCTTACGTCACAAGATGGGTTGCCAACTGGCTCACTGACAGAACCCACACTGTAAAAGTTGCAGACTCCAAATCTGACCTCAAAGCATTGACAAGTGGAGTACCACAGGGTTCCGTCCTGGGACCTCTCCTGTTTGGTATCTACTTCTCTGAAGTACAGGCTAACACAGAAGGCCTCTGGCTAACGAAGTTCACAGATGACTGCAAACTAGAAGCCATAGTCAAGTCCCCAAATGATGTGGACATCCTACAGAAGGGCCTCAATGAGACAGATGCCTGGTATCAGAGCCATGGCCTCAAGCTCAATGCCAAAAAGTGCAGTGTCATCCCCTTTGATAAAAGCTCTGTACCCATGAACTACCACATAGGCAGAAATCTACTTCACACCGAATGCGTGATAAGAGACCTTGGGACCCAGGTGGACAGTAGTCTCTCCTTTGATAGTCACATTGCCACAGTAGTCAGGAAGTCCTTCTACATGGCACACCTCATCATAAAAGGGTTCTCATCCATGAAAAAAGAGGTCATTGTTCCCCTCTACTTGACACTCATTAGACCCATTATAGAGTACAACGCCCCTTTTGGAATGTACCTCACAAGACATCTGCAGCAGCTGGAAAGGCCACAGAAGTACCTCACAAATAGGATTACTGGCCTCAAACAAATGCCCTACACTGACCGCCTCAAAATACTCCAGCTTTACTCTGTAGCATATCGCCTACTCCGAGGTGATCTCTGCCTAACCTATAAAGCTATGTCAAACCCAGAGCTGTTGGACATGCTACACCTAAAGAAATCTCAATCCCTCCAAGCTACATGCTCTAGGAACCTAAACCTTGTCACCACAATAAACAGGACATGCTGGAGGGATAGATTCCTGTCCCAGAGACTTCCCATACTCTGGAACAGGCTACCCATCTATGTCAAGCAAAATTCTTGATTAACACTCTTCAAGAAAAATCTTGATGAGTGGATGGGAAATAGGAAATACACCCCGGGGATCACTTCTGTGTCTCTGCTCGACAGTGGCACAGGAAAATAACTTTCTTGGGTGGTGTAAGCCAGGGCACCTTGTTGGCTAGGCTTACGTAGGCTCTTGGGCCGATAGCCTAGTACCTACCTATGGACCTATGAACCTATAACTAGTGATGGTTACACAGTGTAACTTTAGTAGGAGTGAAGCCCTCCTGGTATGAGTGGAAGTTAATTAGACATTTGTAAGTGGTGGCACAGCAAAGTAAAAAAATATCTCTATATACATATCTTTAATAAATATGCATGTGTATATAGACAGATAGATAGATATTAAAAATAAAAACTTCTCCAGTAAACTTAAAACTAAAAACCAAACACTGAAAACAAGAAATCATACAGTAATATAAAATATGAAAAAAAGACTCCACATCAGAACAGATATTTGAGCGTGTATTCGTTCTTTAATAAGTAAGAACTTCTTCAGAACTAACATAGCAAGTAGTCAAACAGATTTATATACTGTAAGGAAAACAATAAAATGGGTTTCTACCAATGAAAAACTTCCTTCATAATCAATGCACTAATGAATATTCATGGGACAGTCTGAAAAAAGAGCAACATTAGGATAACCATCTTAATGCACATTTTAAATTAATGCTATCATTCAGGCCAGGAGCAGAATCAGCCCCAGCAGTAGTTGCCGTCTTAATACCTTGAATTCTAACAAGGTGGCATAGTCACCAAAAAACAACTCCACCTGCTCCAGTGCTAAAAAACTGAAACTTAAACGAAGAACAAGTCCTAGTGTGCCTGCTAAAGCATTGCTGTAATCATTGGCACTTATGGCTCCACAGTGTTCCTTAATTCGATCAGATAGTTTCCTGCAAGTCCTCACAAATAGCAGCATATACCAGGCAGTGCCGGATTTAGGCTTTGGCGCAGGGGTGCACGCCTCCCCCTTTTTAAACTGATTGTATAGCTTGGCTAGGACATCGGAAAGCATACATAAAGTAGCTTTTAAAAAAAAAAAAAAAAAAAAGTACGTACATATTTGGTGTTGGCTCCTTTAAGGAGGATACCAGCCACGCGGAAGTGAGCTCATGGTATGTCTGGCTGGCTGCGAGCAGGAAATGTGCAGTAATGAGCGAGCGAGTAGAAGAAAACGAGAGTCGCAAATCATTTAATGGATTATCGCTGCGAGCGGGAAATGTAGTTGGACTTGAATCACTTGATCAGGTAAGAGAGTGTGTGAAATGTACTTGGTAGTTGGACTTGATCAGGTAAGAGAGTGTGTGGATTATCGCTGCGAGTGTGAAATGTAGTTGTTAGTTGGACTTGATCAGGTAAGAGAGTGTGTGGATTATCGCTGCGAGTATTACACTTTGTGTGTTTGTGTGTGTGTTGCTAGGCACAGGTGTTCACTGAACTGTTAACCTTCTACTTATTAATAACAGAACTCACAGAGAGACATTCTTAAGTACTAACAGAAAAAAAAGTAGAGAAAAAAGGTGTGGAGAGGGCATATAGTATATGCCTTCTCCACACCTTTTTTCTCTACTTTTTTTTCTGTTAGTACTTAAGAGTGTCTCTCTGTGAGTTCTGTTATAGTCCAGGCATGATGTCAAGAAGCCATGCCATCTTACCATTGCTGTCCCCATTACAGTGGCATCAAGATGAATCCTGTCTTGGCAAAATAAGTGTGACATATTTTATTTATTTATTTTATTTTACATTTGATAACCAGGAAAGTCCGTCTGGACTGGCAGTCCTTTTTCAGCAGAGGCCCGGGGAGAAAAGCCTGTATTACTCAGCCAGTAGGAGGAAGTAAATCTGTTGTATAATTCATACTAAAGTATCAATAAATGTCAAACCTCTGAGGTTACAATGATCATGCCTGCTGAAACATTTAGTCCAACAGCACCAGTCTACTTTTTCAATATATTTTTCATGACCAATATAAGGGTAGGTTGTCTTTTACATTCTAACTAGTTACTTCACCTGAAATACTATGCATTTTTGTGTCATTTACAGCAAAGTTAAGTTGTCGGTAGCTAGCCAGTTCAGTGGTGCAGAGGGATAAAGCTTTGACTGTGAATCAGATGTCCTGAGATCAGTCAACTGGGTGCTGAGGAAATCAGCTGGTGTGGGATTCATTAGCAAACGCCATCTCATCCATGCATGGCTAACACCCATTAGAAGTAAGTACTGCATCATGAAATAAACAAGGGCCAGGGCATACTCACCCACCAAGGTATGCTATTTTGGAAAGCAGTCATAATTTAGCTCATGTGCAGAAACAAGACTGAATCATTGGAATGAAGCTGTAGGATACTACACGTCAAGCTGCTAATCATGTCAACAGGGACAGGTAAAACTTTGGAAGATTGTTTGACTTTGCCATGGGGAAACAGTGAGTCAGCTGGGTAATGGGGGAGGGGGTGAATAATCAAGTAGTGGGAAGGCAACACAACAGGAAAAAGTTATCCGTTCAAAAGTAACTTCTGAATTTGTGTGAACATGAGGATATTTACATAAATGACAGACTGAGCAGCTGGTGGCAACCTGTTCTGATACACACACACACACACACACACACACACACACACACACACACACACACACACACACACACACACACACACACACACACACACACACACATTCTATAGTTTCTCAAAAAAAGATACAGAAAAGACTACTTGACTATCCTAAACAATTATATTTAGCTTTACTTTATTCAAGGTTATCAAGAAATGCAGTTAGAAAAGTTTTTCTGGAGAAATTTTGGAATTCCACTCAGTGGATAATCAGTTGCTCCCCATGTGTCTCCTTGATAGCTGGGTCTAATAATGCCCACTTTGCTACAATTAGAAGATAAAGGTATTTGAGGTTGGTATCATACTGCTGCAGAGGGATTAATTTCACCTACTGTATTTTTCTTCCTGATCCTGGAAACAACACAGGACATGCAGTGGGCTTCAATTCTGAACTCTCTCTCACTTCTGAAAGTGGCTGACATCAGCAGGATTCTCCACCCACCCTCCGGCAATATTGTATGTGTTTCTCTGGTCTTCACTGGGGAAATCAAGCCACATGAATGTACCCTGAGTATTTGCTTCCCTCTTACCCACAAGAATGGGTATGACCATTCTTCCTACTTGCATCATCAAGTTTTTGAGCCAAACTGGTCACCTGGGCCATAGTCAGGATTCTATCCTTCTATACCTCCAGTGCAGGGTCAGTTAGAAAAGTTTTAAAAATAAAACTTATCTTATGAATACATATCTATCTATATATCTATATATAGACACATACAGTAAGACCATAAGATTAGTTGTGAATGCAGATATTTATATAATAAGGGAGCCTGGCCTGTCTACAAAGCACTATTGGTTGACATCCCATTTGTGTCATCACTAGTATGTGACCACACAGCCTTTCAATGTAAAGATAAATTAATGGTGTAACAGGGATTTCCCCTTTCCCCATGTAGGCACAACTTCAGGGTTGGTACATTAAGTGCAAAGGAAATCTGCGGCACACTCACCTGCACTAAAATGCTGAAGACCACACTGCCAAACTTCTGAATTTGCCTCCCCTGCAGGACCCATATTAGCACTTGTTCCTGGGCTTAAACTGGTAGGGATATTCAGTATTCAAGACTTTTGGACAATGTGCTTGTTAGCATTTTGGTCTTCTATATTATGTTACTGGGATTATGCATTTTAGGACTGTGGACTTCAACCTTCTGATAGTAAACCATATGTATTTATGGTTACCTGGCAAGTCCGCAAATCATGCATCATTTCTGATCATCTCATAAAGATGTGATAACAAATGTCTGAAGCTTCCCAAATGAAAATGGCATTTTGGACACAAACATCCTCAGAGTGTTTTGCAGGATGGCTGCACCCCACATTCCCTTGCCACTTATATATACCAACATGAAAGGGGACATCCATGTTGCACCATTAATTCATATCACGATTGGAGGCTTCAGTCTTCTGATAGTAAACCTTTGTGTGTGTGTGTGTGTGTGTGTGTGAAAATTTATACATATGACACACTCACAAATATATTCAGGTGTCATTTTTGAAGTAAAAAATCAGCTGATTAAACATTACCATCTTTTTTTTTTCAATGCAGGATGATGAATAGTGGGGTTCAGGGATTTTTTTTTTTTTTTTAAATGTTATTGTCGATAACTTACATGTCAGTTAAATGTCATGTATGTTTGTGTGTGTGTATATATATCTATATATATATATATATATATATATATATATATATATCTATATATATATATGAATCTCCTGTGTAACCTAAAGCCATACAGTTTCTTATTGTTTGAAAGATGGTGATGCAGTTCTTAACATTTCTGTATTTTTTAACAATGGAAGTGGCTAGATGTTTGCAGTTTGCTTTGTTAATGCTGCCCGGATTGTGTGCATTGTGTGTAAATGTGTATCACTCCTGAGTGATGTAACAATAATTACCTCAGCAGAGCACAGATTTTGGAAAAGTTGCCTAGTTTTTTAATGAGACTGGAAAATGTATGTACCATTCTTTGCAAATGTTCCAGAACTTGTCTGCTGTTTTAAGTGTAGTGGGTAATGTAGACTGAGTTCGCACTGTTCAGTTTTTAAACCTTGAATGGTACATTGGAATCAAAAGTAGTTTCCCTTCTGTGGCAGTGTACAAAGTTTCCTGTCTAGTAGAACACTCTAGTATTATAGCCTTAGAAAAGCAAAGTGCAAGGTGTCAATACAGATAGCTATCCTGGAAAACTGGAAGCATTTTGTCTGCTTCATTATTTGGAACTGGTCATTTTCAGATATTTATACTGATTGGTAATGTGTTCAAATCATGGTGCTTGGGACACTTTTATAGATTAATTCTGATACATCTGGCATTGCTTTGTCCAGTTTTGTTTTGAACCCACCAGTTGCATATTTAGGTAAGCAGACTGTCAGTAATAGGACTATACCAAATGATGCAGCACCTTTTAAAAGTTCCATTGGTACAGACTTTGTGATTTGACTTCATACCTGTGAACAGAGTTTAGTAGCAGCACTAGCTGGAAGGGGTACAATTGAATGGTTTGTAACCAGCTGGTTTGTCTTGTTTTTTGGGAGTTGGGTAGGTGGTGAGTTATCTTCTGCAGTTTGCCCTGTACTGGAGACTTGAATAGCCTGGAGAGAGCATGGTAAGTTGGGTTTTTGGCAGAACCTAGGACTAGGGTATATATGGTATGGTAAATGGATTCCAGGTTTGTTTTTCTAATCATATCAACCAGCTGGTTAGTGATGGCTATAGAACAATAGTATAAAAATGCTTACAAAGTCTAGGAAATTGGAAATGAAGTCATTGTTTTTTAGTTACATTAGACCCAAACTTGAGTATGGAATAACTATATGGAAACCATATAAGAAAATCATGAGTGAACTGTAAAGACCCCAGCGAAAATATACCACGAGCATCAATGGAAGTGAAAATTTAAGTTACTGTGAAAGACTAAAATATCTTAACATGGTCTCAGATATTTAAGAGCTGATCTTATTCAGGTATATAGGGCATTTAGAGACTACCTCTGGAAATATTTAGGGTTATCAAAAAGTAGTAGTGAAACATCAGACAACCTATTTAGAAGATTCTATAGGAATGAAAAATGTACTAATTGCTTCTCTAAGAGAGGAACTGATGCATAGAAGAGATTACCATATTACATTAAAGCAAGTACTAGTTTAGATATTTTTAAGAACAGTCTGGAACTTATGAGAACTGTTTTGGTATATTGGCAGGCTAGAATGGCATTATTGCCCACACTTGAAATATTTCTGTGTATGCAAAATCTAAAATCGGAGAACAAAGGCCCAGAAATCGGGGAAATATTTAAATATCACTTTTTTAAACTTAGAAAGATGTTGGGATAAGTGGATATGTGTTAGCATGCATTTTCACTTTTTAAGCGAAGCATTTTTTCCATGTTTAGGATTCTAAAGGCTGTGTTAGTGTACATATGGTCAGTCTGATGCCAACTCAAACTGTAGAGAGGGGGTTTATTTACATTTGACAACACATTAAAAGCAGTGGCTTTCCAAGGAGTATTTAAATGTTGCAGCTGTTCAAACCAACAATTTTATATATGTGTGTAGAAACAGTCTGTTTGGTTATCACAGAAGTGGCGGTCTGTCTGGGGATGGAAAGGCAGCATAGCTCTTGACGGTATCTCATTATGAGGAATGTTCTTCAGTTTGTAAGTGTTAGCTGTTGCCATGGTATACAATACTGAATCATGTTAAAACAGGAAAACTGTTAAATAAAATAACTGTTTTCTCATACCTATGTTATGAGCATCCTAGATGAAGCTGTTAGTAAATGTTCACCTCTTGCTCCATATTGTCACATTATGTTCTATATTTTGGAGATGAGGGGTTGAGAGCTATGGGAGGCAGTCAGTGGAAGAAAGCAAATGGCAGACTTTAGTCTGTGTAGGACATATTGTTTAGCCCTAGTATCCTTTTAGTAAGGCTTCTTTGTGGGCATTCCAGTTGCATGTGTCTGGACAGATACAGGCCAAAGGGGGCATTATGCTCAATGACTGGCCTAAGGAGTGCTGAGTAAAGGAGGGCAGTGACATCCTAGATCTGGACATAACCCATTTCTTTAAGCTGTTTAATATAGAAGCACTTTCTTACTTAAGTAGACATACTGGTCAAAATTTAGGTCACTGTCCAGATAAGTTCAGAAAACCCAAACAAGTCTATTCTTAAGGTCTTATTGTCATCATAGTTGTTCTCCTGAGGTAGATGACTTCCAAAGGATACAATAATGCATTTACTGGCATTTCATTTTGGTCCATAATTGTGGCACCAGTTGTTTGGGACAAACTGTCCAGTAGGATGGCTGTGTAATTTGGTGTTCAGTGACTGCTCCTAACTTGTAGTCATGTGCAAACTTAGTCATTCAGAGCCCTTTGGTATTGGCTTTTACTTCAGAAAAGTAGATGTTGAACAGGAGAGGCCCCAGCACAGAACCCTTGGGACTCCACCAGTAGCTCATCTCTTTCTGGAGGTAACTTTGTCAGTTTTGCTTTCTTGCATCTCATCTGTGAGCCATGTGACAATCCAGTAGGTGACCATAGTTTATTCCTAGTTTATTTAGCTGTTCTACAATGCCTGAGTGGGGGATTGTGTCAAAAGCTTTAGCTAGGTCAAGGTATGCAATGTGTACCATTTTGCTTTCCTATATTGCATTGGTGACCTTTGCAAAAAAGTACATTAGATTTGGTAAGCATGACCTGCCCTTGACAAATCCAAACTAAAATGGAACAGTATTCGGAGGGTTGCTGTTTCCTAATAAGGCTTTCCATGGCTTTGCATATTAGGCTGGCCAGACAAAGTAGATTTTGTGTTACTGTCCTTTGGGAAATGCTACAGTACTTAAATTTGGTTTTATACATTGCATATAATTTAACTGACTGTTTTTAGGAATTTTTTCATAAAATGTGTATTTCGTTAACTTGCAATGTTCTTTAACTAACTGAACTTCACTTGCACACGCAAAATTATTTACATAAATTAACTTTGCTGGTTTCACATAAATCATTGTTTACTTAAATTACTTACATTTGCTATGGGTCTTGGGGTGATATCACCTTCACTGGGATTCTTTGCTATGTTATCATAATGCTTATGTCAGGTATGCCATATAAAAGAACTATGACTTCATATGGGCAACCAAACATATCCTCTAGGTATGTCTTGAAACAACTGGTAATGTCTGCTAATATGCTGTGTGCTGGATAGGAGTTATGTACCTCCACTAACACAACCACACCAGGTTCACTGGATCATACGAGAATATTAGGCTAACTGTCATGAATGGTAATTATAAGGCTAGCTAATAAGCTGAGATCAGAATCAAACCCAATACTTTGTGTCTGAGGTGAAAACCTTAACCGTTGTGCTAAATCGACCCACCACCCCCAATGTTTTGCAAATGACTGTATGTTGCTGTGTTTTCACACATGGTGATCCTTCCACATCCCCCTTCCCCAGTGTTTTGCTTTCCTGCCTCCCCACCTCACTTGTTGACTTTCCAGACTGCGCCCCCCCCCCCCTTCGTAAAATCCTGGGTCCGCCACTGCCAGGTTAACTGAAATGCAATCAAAATGATGAGAAAATCTCAATCTAAAATTGTTATGCTGAAAGCAGAAATTGTTACATGTCAAAATATATTGGCAACAGACACATTTATCACACGCAAACATGCCAGGTGGATCTGAGTTATTAATAACACTCCCAGTAACAAAAACATTGTCTCTATTCTCAAACATACTTCTCAATGTCCTGGTCCTTTTGTAAGAGAAGAGTGGTGAGTCACCAAGAAGATTAGCAAGTGAATCCGTACTAGATACAATGTTCCAATTGCTGGTAACTATGTCCCTAATACCCTGTGGCTAATAGGAAGGGGAAAACTTAAAGTTCTGTCTGTGGCAGCAGAAGTGTTAACAGTCTTAGGGGTGAAACCATGTTTGAGGATAGGCTGGAATTTTACATATCTGTTCGTGGCAGCTTCATTGGCAATTTTAGAAACCACATTTTTAGGGTAGTCCTTTTGCAGGAACAGATCACATAAAATAAGATTCCCACTGAAACTGTGAATCTTCACTCACCAGGCTGGACAACCTTATAAACTGGCCCATGATAACATTCCGCTTCACGTAGAACAGGTATTGGCTGGTGAATTCCAAGTAAATATTTCGTTAAGTGTCCTTCATAAAGATATTAGACGCTAAGCATTTTTTGTTAAAATCAATAGCAATCGTAGTGTCTAAAAAAGAAACAGTGGTGCCACACCCAGACTTCACAAATTTTAGAAAACTAATGCTTTCAGACATGGCCAATAGAAAGTCATCTGGTTGTGAGCTAGTGCCCACCCATGCAAAAAATATATCGTCAATGTAACGGTGATATAAATGGGTATATTCAAAGCCAGGCAGATGAATTAAAGTCTCCAATTTCCAAGTGGCAAGTACCAGATTGGCATATGATGGGGCCATCTTCGACCCCATCGGAACTCCCTTAATCTGTTGAAAAATACTGCCATTAAAGTAAAAAAAAAAAATTGTTGCACAAAACAGTGTCAATCAGAGCCATTAAAGTCATGGAATTGCATTGGTGCATATGTGCATAGTTTTTGGGGTGCATTCTGACAAATTCCTTTCCCTGAGAGTGTGGTATGTTAATATATAGGGATACCACATCCAAAGTGAAAAAGCTGCAGTTAGTCACATCTAAATTAGCACAAGAAAGCTTGTTGAGAAAGCCCCACGAGTCCCTGATATAAAACTTAGATTTCTGCACTATTGGATTTAAAATCCAATCAACATACTCCAAGATGTGTTCCGTTTTGGTCCTTTTGTTAAAAATGATGATTCTGAACGGATGGTTATCAGCATTTTTATGGATCCCCAAATTGGGACAGGGAACTTGCATAAACTGGAATTCTTCCAATGTGATGCATTCATCATTCACCAAATTTCTTAACAGCAAATCAATAGTAGCAAACTGTTGCTGTACAAAGTCTAAGTTCACCTTCCTGTAAAATTCACTATCCTGAAGTTCAGATTCAATTTTAGTAATATAGTCCATTTGTTCCATTAAGACTATCCCCGTTCCCATATCGGCTTTCATAATTTGTAAAGAAGTGTCAGCTGATAAAGACCTAAGTGATTGTACTTCATTTGGGGAAAGGTTAAACCATTTATTAGTGTTTTTGTTACTGGATAGTGTTCTAATGTCTTTTTCACAAACTCTTAAGAACATGCTAAGGAACTGTTCAAAACTGGGTTAAACAGACCTTTCCATTTAACCTGTACTTGGGGGCCTGAGCTGCTGGATGTGTCAGAGTCACTATTCTCATGTTCTTCAGCTAAAAAGCATTTCAGGTTCAGTTTTCTAACATAAAGCCTTAAATCAACCAGTACATTTGCAAGAGAGGCTCTTTGCACAGGTATATAGGTAAACCCCTTCTTTAACAGAGAAATATGTTCCATAGAAAAACTTCTCAAAGTCAAGTTAAAAACAGCACTTAAAGTATTAAAGTTCCCATTGGCTACATGCACCATAGTGGACTCATCATCATTCAGTAATTGTGTGCGTGGCTCCTCATGGTCATAGGTTGTCACAAATTCTGAAATCTCCAGGACCCTCTCCCTCTCCCTCTCCTCTGCCCCTCCCCCTCCCTTCTTGCACAGGTGTCTGTACTGTGCGGTCTAACATCATTTAGCCTGGGGGTAAAAAAGGCTGCGGAGACACATTAAGATTGTATATAACTTCCGTGGTTGTATTGTTAACATGCATAGGGTGGGCAGGTGAGGGCACAGGATTCTGTCTATAATTAGAGGGAGCAAAGGTTCATAGGTTGGTACTCGGCTATTGGCCCTAGGGCCTATACAAGCCTAGCCATAACAATCCCCTGGCTATTTCTTCACACACTATTTACTTCCCTGGACCCCTGTCTAGCAGGGCGACTGACATGATCCCCGGGGTGAATTTCCTTTCTCCCATCCAATCATCAAGGTTCCTTTTGAAGAGGGCCAAAGAGGCACTCTGCTTAACATGTATGAGCAGTCTATTCCAGAGTCTGGGGAGTCTCTGGGTCAGGAATCTATCCCTCCAGCATGTTTTGTTTATTGTGATGACAAGATTTAGATCCCTGGAGCGTGTGGCTCTGAGGGATTGGGATTTCTTTAAGTGTAGCATGTCCAACAGCTCTGGGTTTGACATGGCCTTGTATGTTAAGCAGAAATCGCCTCGGAGTAGACGATATGTGACAGAGTATAGCTGGAGTTTTTTAAGGCGGTCAGCATAGGGCATCTGCTTTAGGCCTGTGATTCTTTTAGTGAGGTATTTCTGCGGCTTTTCCAGTTGTTGCAGATGTCTTGAGAGGTACACACCAAATGGGGTGTTGTATTCTATAATGGGTCTAATGAGGGATGAGTACAGTGGGACAATGACCTCCTTTTTTCTGGATGAAAAGCCCTTAGTGCTGAGGTGTGCCACATAGAAGGATTTCCTGACTGTTGTGGTGATGTGCTTATTGAAGGTGAGACCACTGTCCACCTGTGTCCCTAAGTCTCTTATCACACTTTCGGTGTTTAGTGAACTGCCACCTATGTGGTAATTCATGGGTACATGTTTTTTCCCAAAGGGGATAACTATACATTTCTTGGCTTTGAACTTGAGCCAAGCAGTGGTATGGAGATGTGAAGGTACTGGATGTCTTCTCTGAAGAAATCTCTGGTTCCTCCCTTCCGAGTAAAAAAGAGGGTATGCTTTATGAGCACTGTATTGCATCGAGTCCCTATTAAGCTTTTTCTTTTTAGTTTCTATAATAGCTGAAACATGTCTAGAGATTTTGTGTGCTATGCCATCAAACACGGGTTTATACAGGTGAAAGTCAGTATGCACATTTATTTCTTCATGCAGGGCAGAGATTTCCCTTTTTAAATCTTCAAGTTTAGTGGTATGCTTAATAAGAATTTTCATAGTTTGTATTCCCATGTCATTAAAAATCAGTCAATTCTGAGTAAATAGGGGAATCAACGGTGGTTCTTTTTGGATATTTATACATCCTCAGTCCCTGTGGGACAATGTTGTGAAAAATGCAAGCCTCCAAATACAAGTTATCATATGTTATGCTTTTGAACACCATAAGAAGTCTCTCTAGTTTATAAACAAGCAACTTACACTGCTGCAAATTGGACTGTGAATGTCGGTGTTCTGCTTGTTGGGCTTGTGACTGGTTCTTCTCGAATGGCTTACGGTGTGTTTTGCATTAGTATTTCCCCATCTACGGTAATTATGAGCGAAGACTTAACCATGGAACAAGGCACGGACAGCCAATCTTTATTTGAAACTACTATGCATTTGATCCCTGCAAATTTTATGTATGTATGTATGTGTGTGTGTGTGTGTGTGTGAGTATATCTATATTTATATATATATATATATATATATATATATATATATATATATATATATATATATATATATATATAATTTACATGGATAGATAAATATGTAGATATATATTTTAGCTCTGTTCTGTATGCCCTGCACTGGCTGCTTATCACTGCAGAAATACCTACAAGGTGAAGCTGTTGACTTATCTTGCTCTGTATAGACAAGGTTCCACCTACGTACAATACATTACTGAGTGGTACCTACTGCTTCAATATTCTAGAAGTGAAGTTTGACTCATCTGATGTTTATTCTTCTTTTGCTGGTTCAGCTTTTTGAAATTTTGTACCTTGTCACAATGATGATGTAGTTACGACCTTTAAGTCCAAAGTGAAATCATTTTTATCCTGTCAGACTTTTGCAAATAGCCATCATTCATTCATTCATTCATTCATTCATTCATTCATTCATTCATTCATTCATTCATTCATTCTTCAATACCCACTTTATTAAGTCCAGGGCCATGGGAGAGCCATAACTTATACCAGAAGTCAAAGGGTGCAAGTAGCACACACACACACAATGAGGAAACTAGTTGACCCCCCCCCCAAAAAGAAATAAATAAATAAATAGAAAAGCAGCAGGTAACAGGGAAGATATGCAGACTGCACAGAAGACATCCTATAAAGAATCAAACTGGAGAATGAAGTGCTGTGAAGCAGAAATGCTAACTGTTGTGCCTCTGTGCAGTCTTATTTATACTGCTTTCTTCTATTTATCTGTTCTCCCATTGTTTTGAATTTACTGCTAACATTTATCTGTGTGCAATGTCCATGATGTATTTATTTGATTTATTTTAAGGTGCTTTGATTTTGTGAATCTTGAGCCTGGATCCAAAAAAACACTAACTCTATAACCACAGTATTTCATATAAAATATATAATTCCAATTTTCTCACTGTGTGGAAATGCAGTATTATTTTTATAAAGGGGTACACAGTATGATATGTGGACAAAATAAAGCAGTACAATTCAACAAGAAAATAATAAGCAAATATATTAAAGAGTGGAAACTTTATGTTATATGGTGGAGTCACTATAAGGAGCAGGTTTTACTTTCATAGCAAGTTTATTTTAAGAACATACTCGCAATATTCAAAATCCTAATGGTTCTGAGGGAAGGATATGTGATATCCTGAATGTCTAGCACAGAAACACGGACAGTCTGCCAACTATGAAAATATTTACTACACAGTACATTCAGTGACAGCTTGTTTCCTAAGCCAGTCATGACAACAGTGAAAGCCAGCATGTTTCATAATCATGTCATACAGAATACTGCAAACCATGTATGCAGAATCACATGACTGCTACCAAAGGGTTCAGATTCCCTTCATAGTGAAGCTTGAAAGGTCATCAGAAAACAAATACATCAGTATTAGACTCATGGCTCTCAGACCTCTCTGTTTGGTATTTTATGATAGTTAGAGGAGAACCTTGTAAGACTGGAGAAGAAGAAAAAATACAGGCATACAGTACATTTTCCAGAAGTAGTACTTGTTAGGAAATGTTTTGCATAAGATACCACCGACTATTTTGGGGAAGGGATCAAAAAAAAATGTATTAAATAAAGTATCCTATTATGCAAGACATGTTCTATTCTTAAATTTTTGGCTTACTTAGTATTTATCAACAGGTAGAATAATATCTGTTAAGCTGTTAGTGGAAGGTTGGCTTAATGGTTAATATCCTTATCTTACAAACACAAGGTGCAGGGCTTGATTCTCACATGGGGTAATTGGCTAGCCTTAAAATGGCCACAAAGGTAGTTAGCCTAGTACCAGACTATGAACTATGAAAATTATAAACGTATTGCTTCTCCTTCTGGTTATGCCTTACTCAGTATTTATAAACAGGTATAATAATGCGTGCTGAGATGTTTAGTTATGCATGTATTGCTTCTCCTTCTGGTCACTCCAGCTGCACAGTGTTTTCTAAGTATACCTTTGAACTGTCCCTGATTTTGCAGAAGGTCACTGATTTTGCCTCGTATTTTGCCCTGTCCCTCATAATCTATTAAATCACTGAGGATTACAGTCAGTCATTAATACCAGACATTAAAATTTCATGCTTCTTTTTGTTCAGAAAACACATGTTGATACAAAACATGTTGTCCTATTAACTTCTTAAGTGAATTACTTAGCAATATTTAAAACTTGTTGCTAATTTTCAGCCTTTGACCCCCCCCCCACCAAAAAAAAATTATTTAGCTGTGTTTGCAACTCTTGGGAAAATAAGTTGAGAGATGTTTTGAGTGGACTCCTGCCCTTTAGCACATATGACTCTTGGTATCTGTAGTGTAGGTTTACTAATGTCACTCACTCTGCTGCTGTGCCCATGACTTTCCATGATCTTTACAATAAAGCAGAGTGACATCTGAAAGGCACTCTGTTTCTGTGTAAACTCCCGTTTACTACATGGCATTTGCTTTATTTATTTATTTTTCTTATGCATGTCTACAATCAGTTTTAATCTCATGTGACTGTTAAAATTTTACTTCCGCAGAGTGAGATAACAATATTCAATGCACTAAATTCAGGTACACGAGGGTATAATTATTCTGTCAAAGCCAACTGTCCTAAACACCATTTGTGTGAAAACAAGTTACTGCATGCATTGAATTAAACTGATTTGCCTGCCATTTTCAGACATTTACAAGTATGTGTGTCTACATTTTATGTGCCTACAGTTACACATGCAAGAATCCCTCATTCTGCATAATATAACTAGCAATAATTTATAATTGTTGATATCAAACTTATAAAGTGTTACATTAACGGAATGAAGCAAGCAAGCAGTTAGGAAGGACTGTATGGCTACACAAACTTGCTTTAAACTGTGATCAGGTTTAAAATAAATGTGTCTAACAAATGTATGATTTTAAAGCTACAGTTGCAAGTACGCATTTTTCTATATATCTATATATTATTACAGTTTCCAGTGATCTAGCACTCTGGTATATTTTGTATGCCCCAAAAACACTTAACCAAGCTTTGTAAAATTAGGAACTCTTATTAGTGAACAAAAGCTGCTATAGCCAAATTTATCAAGATGAACGACTGCTAGGTATTTGTTTACAGACAAGGTCAGCATCCAAAGCTGCATGGGGACCACAAAGCCGAGAAGGCCTTGTTTCACCTCACTTTTTATGTACTCTATTACCACCATCCCATTCATTATCACAAGGAAAACTAATGAGTGATAACAGTTCTGAAAACCTTGATAGCTAAGCTGAAGACTCTTCTGTCAAAACCTCAGGCAAAAAATGAGAAGGAATAAATGGACAGTTGAAGTTCAGATAAGTGAAGACTAACCACCAAATTAGTTCCTTGACCAGGACTTTGACCAGCATAATTTCCTGGTCTATATAATTCTCAAAATAATCCCCCAAACTTCTAGACAATGTGAAACCTTCCCCACGTGTCATCTAGCATGTACACTATCAAACCTACACAGCTTGGCTAACTGCTCAGGCTATAACATCATCCACTGAAATAAAGGTGCCATAATGTTTATCAGTTTTGCATCAAAATGATTTTTTCTTCAACAGTATCCAGAATGGCCCAAAGAAGCACTTTCTATTTTGAGAAATATGGGTCTGGTTACTTATTCACTGTAACAGTGAGGAAGCTGAGAAAATCAAAATGCATTTTCTGAGCAAAGAGAAGTATGAAATTGTAATCACTGGCATTACACTAAGTGCCCCAATAAAGGCTTCCTACAGTGAATATGAATGACTGAGGCAGTTCCCCAGATAAGGAGATATGTGCCTCATCTTTAACTTGAGAGCTACTACCATTAGTGCCAGGTGCTTGGAAAAGATTCTTGGAGCTGTCACTGGCCAAAGAAAAGAACTTTGAATTAGAAATGCTGATTTCCTATAAGAATCGGAACACTTCCTTATGGATTTGGAACACTGGAATGTGCCATTAATCATCTCATAGCCAATGTAACTATTCAGGATCACCAAGAAAGTAAGGACAAAACGTTTGGTATACTACAAGCATCAGCTTACTCACCCTGAGATACATAAGAGCTCAAGGTGAACAAGTTTAATATATGTCTACACTGACTTATTTTTTCTTGTATATAAGGAAGAATCCAGAACAGCAGCCTATCACCTTGAAAGAAGAGGCAACACATTATGTTATTCTTAAGCATCCTTCACAGTGGATCTTATATGTTCTGCCCCAAAGGGACTGACAACAAGTCTACTTTTTAGTCTGCAGACTACTTTCAGACATTGATCCACTGAAATCTCCTTTCAGCTGCTCTAAAAGTCTGCCCGTCTAATCTCATCAGTAAGGACTCCGGGTACTGGAGCAGAATCTATGGAAGTATGACAGGATGTAAGGGGAGCTTCCCCGAAACAAGGTAACAGAAAGACTGAAGAAGTCATTTAGTTGCATTTAGGGAACTTCAGAAAATAGTCTGCTGTCTGAATTAGAATCATTACCTATAGCTATAATCTAATTAACAACCTAATGTTTGTACATAATCATAAGCAGTTACAGTTAAAACAATTACTGCTACAGAGGTAGCAAAATATAGTTATTATTAAAAAAAAATCATACACTATGGACTTTTTATAAGATGTTCCTACATAATCATAAGATGATGCAGGTAAAGCAATTACTGCTACAGAGCTATCAAAATGGAGTTATTATGAAAAAAATCATACACTATTGACTCTTTTTAAAATAGGATTGAGAGGCTCAAAGGCAACTTGTTACTTTCTTTAGCAGCTGCAAAGTTTACTGGTCCAAATCTGGGTGGGAGAAGAAGAAAGTCCCTGTGCAAACTCCAGATATTTTGTAATATTCTCTTAAAAAATCTTTGCAGTGTCAGAGGTGCAACAGGTAGCACACTTGTCTTTGGTGCAGAAGGCTTGGGTTCTATTTCTTTACCTGCTAGATGGATTTCTGACAGTGCAGTGCAGTATAAGTGAGATGCTACACTCTTATATCATCCATCAGATAAGTTGTTAAACCCAGGTCCAATCTACTTGAGTTGGTAATAGTTCAGGTGGATGTAAAAGATCTTATGGCACCTATCAAAAAGAGTAGGAGTCCTTTATTTACAATTTTTACATGATATATACATGACAGCTTATTTACAATATTTACATAATTTTCTGTACATCTTTACAAAGTTGAAAAATTATATACACATTCTTAAGTATACGTATGTTTTTTCAGTTATTTATTGTTATTCAACTCAGACCCCCACTTTTTTCCATAATCACCATCTAATCGTTTTAAACTTGCTGATCACCATATTCCATTAAACATGATCTCATTCATTTCAAAATTACCCATATTATGTAAAACAATTTTAGTTATTTTTCCTTTTTGAGTCTTTACTTATATTTTATTACTTATATTTTTATAATATCCATATTCTGTCATCTCCATATTTATATCATTATCTTAAAAGTATTCAAAAAAATTTTCATGACATAATTTATCCCACAATTTCTTTTCTCTCTTACATTTTGAGAAAACATGTTCACTAGTTTTTTCTTCACCACAATATAAACATATTCTTTCACTTTTCTTTTTATATGTGATATTACCTTTTACCAGTATATTTTTATTTCTAATCTCCAAAAGAAATCTTGATGTTCTGTTTTTGCTACACCATTCATTTTCTTCTTTAATTGCTTTAATAATTCCCTGTGATAGATGATTCCATGGGTTAATAAAATAATATTGTCTCATTGTATTTTATATCAAGTGTTTCAATTATCTTCTATTTCATCAATTTTTATCTTCCATGTTTTTATCTTTGTTGATAATTCTCTATTTGTCTTCTGAAGCTTTTTCTCATTTTTATTGCTTTTCATTGCTTTCCAAATTCTTCATACTTATAATTGTATACTTTTGAAACTAATTTCTCATTTTACCATTCATCCATTGCAATACTTTATATAAATTCATAGATGCTGAATAAACCAGTTGATTAAGCAGACTTAATCCTCCTTCCTTCTTTATTCATGGACAGAATTCCTGTTTTAACTGGATTTAGTATTGAGCCCCAAATGTATGAAAAATTTATTTCCAACAACTACGTTTCACACATTACTGGAATCATAAATATGCTTGGTAAATATGCAGTTGTATCCAGTGATACTGAATTTATCAAATTAACCTTTTTCTTATAAGCCAATCTAAATGTTCCCCATAACATACAAATGTTTCTTAATTCTTTTAATACAATTTTCCACCTTATATTATATAATTCTTTACCAAAGTTTATACTCAGATCTTTAAAATCATTTCTTGTAAATTGAATATCTACTATTTTTCTATATTTTCAATACTTTTACTTTTATCTTTATTTAACTTCAAACTTACTTCTTTCAAACAGTCAGCTGCACAGGCTATAGCTTCTCTCATCCCCATGCTGTTTTTTTGGTTATTATAATGACTAAATATGTCATTAGCACCACAATTTCTACATCCTTATGCATAATATATTTCCCATTATTCATTTTTGTGTTAACTTCCCTTACTACAACATTCATGACTACAGCAAATAGATGATGCTCATAGGATATCCTTGCCTTGTACCTTTGTTCATTTTAATTTCTTTACTTAAGCATCCCTTTTATCAAAACCCTTATTTTATTGTATCTATAGGCTGTCGTGCAAGCATGTCTAATTTTCTTGCTAAAACTATAATCTTTCATTATATCCCATAATGTATAATATTCAGTTGACCCAAATGCTTTATTAATATCACCTACCATATGTTTTAGACTTTCATTTATTTCTAAAATATCACCAAACATTTCTCTTATGATCATTAGTAATTCTTGAGGGCCTTTTCCTTTTATGTCATACAAACTTTCTTGCATAATATATTTCATCTCATTTTCAAGTCTTTTATGTATTATTTTCATAAATAGCTTGTAATCCATGTCACTTAATATTATCAGTCACCAATTCTTTACATCTTCTTTTTCTCCTTTTTTCATATGAATTTTAAACCTCCACTGCATAATATCTCTTGCTTGAAACAGTCATTTAGCCATTCATTTAAGATTTATAACATGTATTTTTTCTACCATTCTTCTAAGGATTTTGTACATTTCAGATCCAATTCTGTCTAGACCTCCAGCTGATTCTATGTTTAATTGTTTCAGTATGTTATTCATTTCAAAGTCATTTCTTTTTCAACTTCTTTATTAATTTGTCCTGAAAATTATTTTAATTTCCATGTTTTATTGTATTCTCTTCTTGTTGCTCAAACATTTTACATAATTTATTATAATTTCCATAATCTGGGACTGACCTCCTTATTTCTCCTTGTCTATCTTTCGTGTCTCTCATTATACTGCTCTTCTCTTTTACTATTTTAGTTAAATAAGATACTTCTTTTTTGCCTTGTAATAAATACCTTTGCTATATAAAGATTCTTTAGTTTTCTCATAATT
Source organism: Protopterus annectens (assembly GCF_019279795.1). Taxonomy (NCBI): domain Eukaryota; kingdom Metazoa; phylum Chordata; order Ceratodontiformes; family Protopteridae; genus Protopterus; species Protopterus annectens. The sequence continues at coordinate 822,137,998 of NC_056729.1, forward strand.
TATTTTATGTAATTATGTACCTATATCACAATCTTCTTTCTTATTCTTTCTAAGTTTTCAGGCATGTCTTTCTTCATATATTTTAGTATATCCTTGTTTTCCCATCATTCTTGTTTTATTATGCCACTGTAAAAAACATTTTTTATATTTCCTTTTGAAAATGATCCACCATTCTGACCAGTTATTATAGAACTCTCTCACAGTAATATTATCCCTTCATAATTTTATTATCATTTTCTTTCCTTGTGATTACATTATTGTTCATTTATGTTATGCCCATACCTAGTTTAACGTAGTCTTCATTTTCACTTATTTGCATTCATAAAGCTAAATGATCTGTAAATACTGCTACAGCTGAGTCAACTTCCATTATAGTTATACTTTCCGAGATTAAAAAATAGTCAATTTCAGATTTTAATCTGCCTCTCCTATATGTCCACGTTTCTGTATTCCATATTATTAATTTTATTTCATAACTTCTCTTATTTTGCTTAAATCCTTTTTCTTCTTCTTCTTTCTTTTCTCCTTAAATTTTAATTAAAGTCCCTTGTTATTAGCATGTTCATGTTTACTGCTACATAATCTACAAACTTTACCCTGCTATCTTAAGTCTATAACAAGTAAGAAAACCACATCCACTAGTACCAAAAAACAGTCACTCAACAGTATACCAGCACAAAAAATTATGAAAGAACCAGCTACCGCGGATAAAACCATAAACATTTAATAAACGATGAGTGCTTTCGGACTGTTTGTCCTTCTTCAGGTCAACTTAGAAATTATAATTCTACGATGCTAAATTTAAAAAATCAACCATCCAATCAGCTCAAAAAGTTAGTTTATCCCCTTTAAGGGCAGGCTTAATCAGTACACATACATTAAGTTCTGGTGCCTTGTCAGATTGCAATGTAGCAATCCAATTAATTTCAGACATTTTAGTTTTATTCACCAGGTCCCCACCTCAAAAACCTAATTTTACAACTTGTAAAACCATAAAACTAAACATATGTTCATTATACTTAAGAATATGTCTCGCCAATGCATTAGTCATTTTTTTTATAGCAGATGTCATTCAAGTAATGTAAAACATGTTCTCTTAATTGTCTATTGCTCTTGCCAACATAGAAGGCAGTACACTGCTGGCATTTAGCTAAATAGATAATTTTAGAGGTCCTACAATCAGCATGGCACTTCAAATAATAAATTGTACCTGTTACAGAATGTTCAAATTTCACATAATTGTAAATGTACTTGCATATGCTACAATTCTGGCAGGGAGAAGTGCCTCCAGTAGTCATTTGGTTGTTGTCAAGATTCTTAGGTCCATAGCATAATCTCCTTTTTAATGACATATTATTTTTAAAGCCAAACCATGGACACTTCTGCACTATGTCTCTCATGAAATCATCAGATGTCAAAATTCCCCAGTTCTGCTTAACAATTTGACACACCTGCTCAGTATCACTATTGAAAGCCAGGTAAAGATGATGATCTATTTTCCTCTGTGGCTTCATATTGTCCTGTTCTTCATTTCTAAAATGGGCTGAAAAATATGGTTTACCTTGAATCTCCCTCAAAGCTTGTACTTCCTGTGCCATATTACAAATGCCCATTTCATGATAGCCTCTCAAACATAATTTTTTACTTATATTAGACATCTCTTGTTCAAGCTGCAAATCCTCAGTATGCAGATGTGAATCCCTCAGGAACTGGTTCCTTACAACATTTCTAAATACATAGCCTGGATGCAAGCTTTTCCTAGACAGTAAGCTATTCTTCCAACAACTCTTTCTATACAGTTGTGTGTCCAACTGTCCATTGGAATTGAACAACAGATGAACATCTAAAAACCAATCATCTCATATGAATAATGTCTGGTGAAGCTCAAAAAAATTGTCATTCCTTCTAGGTGATTAAAAAAAAGCATCCAGTCTTTCAGGGGTTCCTCTCATAAAATAAAAAGGTCATTCATGAAGCACTTATAAAAGACTAAGTTCATAGATAAATCATGCCCCTGCAATACATGCTCTTCTTCCCATTTAGCTGTTACTATGTTGACATAGCTATTGGCACATGGTGTGCCCATAGCTATGCTCATCCTCTAAAGATAGGTTCATTCATTAAATTATACCATATTCATCTCCAGGACTATCTCCAGCAACACACATATGAGGTTTATGATGGAATTTGAATATTCACTTTTTTTGATGGAGATATACCCTCACAGATTCAATTCCATAATCATTCAGAATCATGGTGAATAATGTCCGTACATCCAGGGTCACATGGAATAGATTCTCCATCTGCTCATGTTCCCTCATACATTGATGCAATGTTTCCAAAAATTGTTTTGTATCAATCAGAATACTACAGGTTTCAGTTTACGTTCAATAAAAATAGATAAAGATTCTGTAACCCAACCATTCCCTGCAATAATCAGATGAAAAGGTGGATTAACCATATCTTTGTGTACCTTCGGTAGTCCATTGATACCAGGTATCATTGGTTTTGCAGTCATAAAATATTCATATTGAGATGGCATAATAACTCTACTCATGAGCATATCATATAAGTTGTCATGTACCCGCTTAACAAGCTGTTTAATCTTGAACTTATCAATCTCAGTATATGTATCATCATCCCTTAGAATTTCTTCCATCTTCAATAGATAGAAGTCAGTGTCCATAACAACAATGGCACCACCCTTATCTGCTGGACGTATCCAAATTCCTGGATTTTCCTGCAGCTCACAAACAGCCTGCCTTTCCACAGATGTAATGTTGTTGAATAAATGATGTCTCCTATTACTAAATTCAGTGGCAAGTTGTCTCTCACATACTTTAATAAAAGTCTCCAAGTTTGGGTGCAATACTGGTACAAAGGTACTCGGCTTTCTCAAGTAACCACTTTCTCTCACAGATGTATCTCCATAGAGGCTGCGTAGCATAGAACTCCTAGCAAAGAGTCTAAGATTAAGTATAACTTCAGTTAATCTGGATCATTCATCTGGTATGTAAGATAAACCATGATTCAACACTGAACACCTGGGAATCAGTCAGTATTATACTTGATAAATTAATCACCAGGTTATTCACATCTGTTTCCACTTGTCCAAGAGAGTCTGTCCCTCGGACATTTTCCTCCTCTTGCGACCCCTGCTCAGTGAGAGATTCCCTTTTGTTTTCCATCCTTGTTTGATTGCTACAGGTAGTTGAAAAAAAGGGTGTGAATGTACTAAAGGTTCATTCTTTCTAGCCCCTAAATCAGTACTTTCTTAAACTATATGTGCTGCAATAGTAATTGTTGGGTCAGGTATCGCATTAGATGTCACAGGGCTTTCCTGAATTAAATCATTATTCCCATTATTTTCTGCTGTATGCTCAGACATTTCTCTAACAGTCTCAGTCACATTTTCTTCTTCACTCCGTGTCGTCAGCTAAACAAAGATGTTCCCTTCCTTAAAATCTCTCAAGCTTCTTATTATTATTAAATTTCACTTTTCACTCAAAGGCCGTCAGCTCAGAAAAAAAAGCATTCATTTTTCTCACCAAACTTCCCATCTTTTTACATTCTAACTTAACTATTAATCTTACTGTAGCTGTTAGATAATTTACCAGTACTGTACTGCACAGCAAACTCCGTGTTGCTACAATACCATCAGAACTGCTCATTAAACCCTCTCTCCTGCCATTAACTATTTCCTACCATCTGTCCCTCTCTCTCTGTCTTCTTGTGTCGGCCCATCAGACTTGTAACTCTAACTGCTCTCTCCCATTTTGTGCTATTCCTGCCTCTCTGCTTATCCACTTGCAGTTCACTTCCACAGTATCACTTTTTCTCTCTTTCCTACTACTTACCAGCACACCTCCTCTTTCCTGATTGTTTTTTTCTTCAACTTCTTGTTTTTCCCAGGTCATTGTAGCCCCGCTCCATTCATCCTCACTAGCCTCGGGCTCACTCTGCTCCCCTACTATACCCCCATTCCCACCCACCCCTAATTAAATTACTTTTATACCTATCCTTGCCCCACCTACCCATCTGACCTCCAATCAAACCACTCCACCTCCATACCCCACCCAACCTCCAATCAAACCACTCCACCTCCATACCCCACCCAACCTCCAATCAAACCACTCCACCTCCATACCCCACCTTATTAAATCATCTCCTGATATCCAGTTACTCTCCTCCTTCTCTTATACCCACCTCCTCTACCCTCTACTAGACCAATAACAATAAACCCCCTTCCAATTTTTCATACATTCTGCAGCCTTTCACATCTTCCCCACCTACCTTTCATCTACAACTCTTTACACCTACCTTCTTTCAGTTCTATTCCTACTCCTTCTACGACCCTACAAAACTCCTCTTATATTATCCTGTCATACTCCATTCCTACAGTAATGTCTTTAAAATCCAACATCTTTCTCATTATTTTTGCTGCATACTTCTCTTTCCTTCTAAAATTCTAATCACTTCAGTCAACTTATGTACCACCCAGATCCTCTTGTATTACATCTACCCATAACATCCCCCCAGTTACTCAGCAATCTACCCTAATCTATAGGCCACTGATTTAATCTTACAAAAGAAATTGATAATCCTCTCTTCACAGCATAACCACCCAAGTAACTTGCTCTATAACTATCCTAGAAACCCAAAAAAGAAGCCCCACCCATATACTTTTCCTACTCATCCTGGCCTACTACAGTGCAGCGATATACACCCTAACCCTGGCCCTTCACCTTCCCCTCAAAATGTCACTAACTCAACAAAATCCCTAAACTTCACCACCATCAATATTCAAAGCATTAGAAATAAACCCCCCTCCTACATACATGGCTAGGTCAGTATAAACCAGACTTCACAGCCATAACAGAAACCTGGCTTAAACCATGTATAAAGGATCACAAATTCCTTCCTCCAAGCTATTCATGTCTTAGAACAGATAGATAAAAAGGGTGGAGGCATCGCCTTACTATATCCAAGTTCCTTCACAGTGATTCCCTACTCAAAGCCTATTCCTCTCGTTTCCACCGAAGAGGTACTTATTACCTTCTTAAAACTAAATTACTGTATACATTCCCCCAGGCAACAATGTCTCAATCCTTGAAGACATTCTTGCCTGGACCATGAACAATATCAAAAATTAAACAATCATCCTAGGCGATGTCAACATTAACTGGTTAGACATCTCCAATACCCTCCCTTCTGGCATCAACCTTCATATCTACACACAGCTAATCTCTAACATTACTAGGCCTGACAATAAATATAACAAAGTTTCACTCCTAGATTGGATCTTGGTTTCTGACCCTAATAAAATTTCTACCTCAGGCACACTCCCAGACAGTATAAGAGATCACTCACCTGCATTTATAATGCGTAAGCCCACCAGCCTACTACATATACACCGTTATGGACACATCCAAGATCTCTCCCACTTCTCCCAAAATACCTTCAATGACATTTTGCATAACATTAACTGGAACCCACTAAAACTTCTCCCACTAAACGAAGCTGTGGAATTCTTCAATTCCACATTTCTTAGGGTCCTAAATAATCTTGCCCCTATTAGACTAAAAATAGTTATGACAAAACATGCTAGCTGGCTTGCAAAGTCCACAAAGCAAATCATGTCCTCAAGGGACAAAGCCTGATAAAAAAATAAAACCCCTTCCAACCTCACGCAATATAAACAACTTCACAATCAGGCCAAAAGATTAGTACTCAAAAACAAAAAAGATTACTTCCAAACCCACCAAAATCAAAACAAACAAAACCCCCCAAAATTTTGGGGAACAATCAACTCCTTACTTCATCCTGTAACCAACCATAATCCTTGTTCAGACCCAGAAAAAAACTCCCTCTGAGCTAGCCTCACTCTTTAACTCTTATTTCATCGACACCATTGCTAAACTTATTACACCTTCTCACCCATCACAACAGACCCACTGAATCCTACACTACAGCATACAACAACTTCTACAATACCCACTTTCTCACTCTCTCCTGTACCCATCTCAACCATGCAAAAGCTTCTTTATAAACTAAAACCTTGCACCAATGCCCCAGATAATCTACCCACAGAATTCTTACAACTATCAGCTTCCTCTATAGCTTACCCCATCAGCATTTTCATCAATAGGTCCATTCAGGAACCATGTATACCTGATAGCTGGAAAAAGGCATATGTTCTCCCTCTTCGTAAAGGTGGCAACTACTCTGATATCTCTAACTTCCAACCTATTGCCATTCTTTCCCCCATCTTAAAAATATTGGAGGAATGTATTCACACTCAACTCCACAGTCACCTGGTTAAATACAACCTCCTTTCCCCCACTCAGCATGGCTTTAGACCAGGACACAGCACCAATACCACCCTGATTTCCTTCCTAGATACAGTAAACTGAGCTTGGGATGCTGGTTCTATAGTTTTACTCTTTCTTGATCTATCAAAAGCATTCAACACTATCTCCCACTCTTTTCTGCTTACTAAACTCTCCAAACTTGGACTATCTCCCCCCACCCTACACTGGCTTCATAGCTATCTCAGAAATAGGCAACAATCTACAATTTAACAGCACTCCTCCTCCCCTTTCACTAATACTAATACAGGTGTACCCCAGGGCTCTATATTGGGTCTCCTTCTATTCAGTATATGTATCAATGACTTCCATACTACTCTGACCCATTCTACCATTATCCACTACGCAGATGATTCCACTATTATCTGCTCTTCTAAATCTGCCTCTGTACTACAGCAACTAACCCAAAACACGTTTACCTTAATTGAAACCTGGATGTCACAGAACCATCTCGCCCTCAATCCCAGTAAAACCAAAGCTTAATATTCACCTCCAAAAACTCCAGCCTAGTCATTAAGTCTGAACTCTCTATTCATTCCCAAAATAATACTATTATTGAAGTCGTTCCTAGTACTAAATTGTTTGGTGTCACCATCAACGATAACTTAACCTTCGACCTTCATATCTATAATAACATCAAAAACTAGGAGCTCTCTATAGGCACAACAACTTTCTCAGCCTTTCTGCTAAAAGGGCTCTTGCATCATCATTTCTGCTTCCTACTCTATTATATGGCGCCCGCACCCTCACCTATTTTCAGTCCTCTCTGAAAACCAAACTCGACTCATGCTACAGCAAAGTTGCCAAATTTACTTCAAATGCTAAATTCTCCACCCACCATTGTTCTGCTCTACATAGACTAAACTGGCTTGAATTCCCCCATCACCTCACATACTTACAGCTACTGCCCACAAACTTATCTACCACCCAGCAGCCTGCCCATCCCTCTCCCATATCCTGACCATGTACCATCCCAATCATCACTTTAGATCAGAAAACAAAATACTTCTAAACACTGACAAACCTAAGTTAGCAGCCAGACAAATGCTGTATTCTTTTACTGTCTCCAAGCTATGGAATAGTCTTCACTCAGGGTCATCTCTAGCCCTTAGCTTTTAAAAAGTCCCTTAAACTTCATCTCTCTTCACATTGGATATCCACCTGCTCTCCTACTGACAACCTCAAAACCTGACCCCTGTCATAATACATAGTATCATTACTTCCATAATATTATTTGACTCCAAGCCATTATTACTATTTGTGCAATTACTTCTTTACATGTGTAAGTCCTGCTCCAAACACTTCATTCTATGTATTCAACAATTTTCACTCTTGCATGTATTTAGTGAGCATGTGCACATATTTGGCGATCATCTTCTAATATATCTATTGAAATGTTATTACTGTTCAAAACTTAATTGAACTGTATTTAGTGACCATTTTGGATGTAACTATTGAAATATTTAGTACTGTTTAAAACTGACCTATGTATTTTATTATCTTTTACTTTTGTATGCAATTAATGAGGAGCTCTTCTATCTGGGCCTCCACTGAAAATGGGCTCTTTGAGGCCCAGTGGACATTCCCGGTTAACAAATGCAATCAATCAATCAATCAATCAATCAATCAATCAATAAATAAATAAGTGGGACTCATGCTGATATTGGGAAATAATCTGCTTTTGTAGCCATTCCATATTATCAGCTAATTTGGTTTCTATCGGCTTAAAAAAGTCTATGAGCAATCTTATATTATTAAAACTAAGCTTGAGATTCATAGCTTGCCATTTTTCAAGTAAGCCATGATAGCACTCACAGTAACTCGGCATACATAAAACCCTTAGCCCTCTAGATACAATCTGGTGATGCAGGCAAGCCTCGAGATGTAAATGCTGCCATTGCAGCCATTTTAATTTAAAACATCCATTCTCCAGCTCTTTTAAAGTTGTCAGGAACTTTGTAACATCAGATGGATCCTGCATATCTTCATTAACCGATGTTTCAGTTAAGTTCAGATGTAGAAATGGATTCTCTCTTACTCAGATACATCTCCAGTCATTTTGATGTAAATTCTCATTCATTCTCTCAGAGGTATAGTCCAGTTCAACATTTGAACTTCCCGCCATGGATTCCGTGTGTTCCATGGGTGTAACAACAACACCAAGTAAGAAAAATAGTAAAACAAGACCCACTAGTACCAAAAACTGGTCTCTCAACAGTATACCAGCACAAAAAATATGAAAGAACCAGCTACCATGGATAAAACCATAAAACGTTTAATAAACGAAATCCAGGAATTTGGATACGTCCAGCAGATAAGGGTGGAGCCATTGTTGTCATGGACACTGAATTCTATCTATTTAAGATGGACGAAATGCTAAGGGATGATGATACATATACTGAGATTGATAAGTTCAAGATTAAACAGCTTGTTAAGCGGGTACATGACAACTTATATGATATGCTCATGAGTAAAGTTATTATGCCATCTCAATATGAGTATTTTATGATTGCAAAACCGGTGATACCTGGCATCAATAGACTACCGAAGGTACACAAAGATATGGTCCATCCACTCTTTCATCCCATTGTTGCAGGGAATGGTTGGGTTACAGAATCATTATCTATTTTTATTGAACGTAAACTAAAACCTGTAGTATCCAAAGCCAACACTGTTCTGAAGGATACAAAACAATTTTTGGAAACATTACATCAATATATGGGGGAGCAGGAGCGCATGGAGAATCTATTACTTGTGACACTGGATGTATGGACATTATTCACCATGATTCAGAATGATTATGGAATTGAATCGGTGAGGATATATCTCCAACAAAAAAGTGAATATTCAAATTCCATCATAACCTCATATGTGCGTTGCTGGAGATGGTCCTGGAGACGAATGTGGTATCCTTTAATGAAAGAACCTATCTTCAGAAGATGGGCATAGCTATGGGCACACCATGTGCCAATAGCTATGCCAACATAGTAACTGCTAAATGGGAAGAAGAGCATGTATTGCAGGGGCATGATTTCTCTATGAACTTAGTCTTCTACAAGCGCTTCGTGCATTACCTTTTTATTTTATGGGATGGAACCCCTGAAAGACTGGATGATTTTATTAATCACCTAGAAGGAACAAATAATTTTTTGAGATTCACCAGACATTATTCATATGAGACGATTGAGTTTTAGATGTTTGTCGGTTGGTCAATTCCAATGGACAGTTGGACACACAACTGTATAGGAAGAGTTATTGGAAGAATAGCTTACTGTCTTGGACAAGAATGCATCCAGGCTATGTATTTAGAAATGTTGTCAGGAACCAGTTCCTGAGGAGCTCATGTCTGCATACTGAGGATCCGCAGCTTGTACAAGAGATGTCTAATATAAGTAAAAATTTACGTTCAAGAGGCTATTGTGAAATGGACATTTGTAATATAGCACAGGAAGCACAAACTTTGACGCAAGATAAACCATATTTTTCAGCTCATTTTAGAAATGAAAAACAGAGACATAGTGGAGAAGTGTCCAAGGTTTGGCTTTAAAAATAATACATTATTAAAAAGGAGATTATACTGTGGACCTAAGAATCTTGACAACAACCGATTGGATACCATAGGCACTTTCCCCAGCTGGAATTGTAGCATATGCACGTACATTTACAATGATGTGAAATTTGAACATTCTGTAACAGGTAACATTTATTATTTGAAGTGTCATGCTGATTGTAGGATCTCTAACATTATCTATTTAGCTAAATGCCAACAGTGTACTGCCTTCTACGTTGGCAAGAGCAATAGACATTTAAGAGAACGTGTTTTACATCACTTGAATGACATCCGCTGTCAAAAATGACTAATGCATCGGTGAGACATATTCTTAAGTATAATGAACATATGTTTAGATTTATGGTTTTACAAGTTGTAAAATTAGGTTTTCAAGGTGGGGACATGGTGAATAAGACTGAAATGGCTGAAATGAATTGGATTGCTACACTGCAATCCAACAAGGCACCAGGACTTAATGTATGTGTACCAATTAAGCCTGCCCTTAAACTAACTCATTGAGCTGATTGGATAGTTGATTTTTTTTTTAATTTAGCATTGTAGAATTATAATTTGTAAGTTGACCTGAAGAAGGACAATCATTCCGAAAGTACTTGTCGTTTATTAAAAGTTTTATGGTTTTATCCTTGGTAGCCAGTTCTTTCATAATTTTTTTGTGCTTAAATCTGTAATAGTGAGTCTGTCCACCTTAACTAATGTAACATCAAGAATGTTCACTGTGTTTCTACATAAGATTGCCATACTTGAGTAATTTTAATTTCTAATTTTTTTCCATTCCATATTGACTCTGTTTGATAGTTTTCTTCTTTTGTTAAAAACCTTGTGTCTTCCAAAACAATTGTCTACATCACCTTCTTTACACCATTGTAGAATCATTATTCTTCTATTTATATTTTTATACTATTGATATTTACTGAAAGATCCTTAAGTTACTGTTTTTTTCTATTCCTTACTTCACTGGAACTCATCCTCTAATCATACTGGTGTTTTAATTATATTATCCATTACCTTGCTTTTTTGGCTTTTAAATTTGCATTTTTAAGTTTCCTTTCTCTATCTTTTACTTTTTTACCAATAGATTGTTTTACCTTTTACTACATTCCAACTTATATCTTCTTCATCACTGACCTTTGAATCTATTTCTATTTCATCAACTTCCTTTATTTTTGTTACCATCTTTTTCTAAATTATTATGTTTTACTTTGATTTTGATTTATTTTTATCCTGCACCTTATTTTCACTATTTGTTTCATTATTTTTCTTTACAATCCATCTGTGTGTCCATTTTTTACATCTACTATATTCAAGTTCAGATTTTGTCATATCATGTTCAGTTTTCCCACATATGTAACATTTTTATCATAATTACTCACCAAATGCGCTTCTCTACCACAAAAAAGTCTGTTCGTGGTTGTCTCCAATATTTTACCAAACCTTTATTACGTTCAATATTTATAATGCTTGGGATACATCATTTTTTTTCATTTTCCATTTTTAAAACAATGTTGTAATCTCATTCCCCAATCCATAAACCCATATTATCAAACACTTAATGTCCATCACTTCTTTACAGAAAGTCTTTAAATGTTTTTTAAAGTCTGTCTTTCAACTTCTGTTCTGAACTGTATGTCTATTTTTTTGATTTCTCGAAAAAAATGCTTTAACTATGTATTCATTCCTCTTCTATATCACGTGATCAAAGCTTTAGTTAGTCAAGTAACTAAAGCTCGATCACTAAATATCGAAAACACAAAACCACAAACAGCAGTTTCCACACAGGGAAACAATGCCATAGCCCCAACAAAAACATTAAACACAAATTAAGTGGGGGCTTTGCCCCACATACCCCCTGATGTGGGAGGCTGTGCCCCCCACATACCCCTAACTAAATATACCAACTCTGAGATCGCTCCACATTGTAGAAAGGGCAAAATCTGCATAACAGCCAAACAAATTGTTTCCCTGCATGGAAACTACTGTTCGCAGTTTTGCATTTTCGACATTTAGTGATCAAGCTTTAGTCACTGAACTAACTAAAGCTTTGATCACATAATATAGAACCTTCATTTCATGGGTTATCATTCTGTTTTTGAGCATTAGGCCCGGCAAGCCAGCACGTCAAAATCTACTGCAAATCATTAGCAGACCGGAGTTCCGCTGTGGCGACCCCTAACCGGGAAAAGCCGAAAGAAACAAACAAACATTCACACAAAAATCTTTCTGTACTTTGTGCAGTCTCAAAAATAATGTCACAGGATGACTCTTTAGTTATCAAAATAAAGGCTATTACCTCATGTGTTTTAGTACCCAATGGCCAAATAACTGTGTTCCACACCTCTTATCTGTCCATTTCTGTGCCAGGAATGGGGCACGCACATGTACACACGCTAGGCTGTTTGCAAGTACAGAAGTTCTATGATGCCATAGTCAAATTTCTGCTAATAGTATAAATCCCACATTGGGTCTCCCCTGAAAACAGGCCACGAGACTAGTGGGGCTAACCTGGTCAAAAAAGGATAAATAAATAAATTAAAACTTTTATGAGTAATATCAGTATGCTAAAACTTTTCAGCGTTTCCTGATTCTCAGGTAACATGGGATTTGAGGTGAAAACAATAAAATGTCAACAAATACAGCCAAGTAAATCTGTAAAACAATCTCTTTCTTTTGCCAAAGGAGCAGCATTCCCTACATCAAATGGTCAGACATTGACTCAAAAAATTTAAGTTAATGTCCTTTAGAGGAGCATCTTCTTCAAAACAATCCTCAAAAGCTTCATTTTTACTGTTATTGCACTCTGGAAAAATGCTGAGTTGAGAAAAGAATACTCATCTCTGACAGAAAACTGTTTACCTCAGACAAAAAGTCAGGCTTTATTTAAAAAAAATGTACATATTTCTGTCAGATTCAAAAAGGACTGTTGTCAAACATCTCAGTAAATACTATCTGACAGGGCAGTGTTATTTTGAGAATTAGAATCAATTGCATAGCCCTCAGAATATTGATATATTTTTCAAATAGCTAAACAACTAACCTCACATTGGTACCTTTTAACACACAATGCTTTTACCATAAAGTGAAACAAAACAAAAAACAGCTCTCACAAGGTAAAATTCATTCAGAAAGAAAAGAAACTCAAAATCCACCCAGGAGGTTGCCTACAAAATGTTTCAACTGGCAAAGATGCAGACAGAATGATTTTAAACTGTATTTCACATCAAAAGTAATAACCTGTCAAAATCATTAGAAAACAAAACCTCAGAATTAGAATAATTTGGAATTTATTATATTATGAATAATCTATATATATATATATATATATATATATATATATATATATATATGTATATATATATATATATATATATATATATATATATATATATATATATATATACATATATACATACATACACACACACGCATACATACACACACACGCATACATACATACATACACACACACACACACACACACACACACACACACACACACACACACACACACACACACTCACAGTCTCCAAGGCAGAATATAAGACAGAACTAATCAGCTCACTATCAGTAACATAATCCTGAACCACACAAACAGCCTGGAAACCGCCAAATGGGATCCACAGAAATGCGCGACTGATGCAGCAACACTACCAACCAGATATAATCCACAAATGGTTAAAATCCGATAAAAATCTGATGAAAATCTCTTTGAAACATGCACCAGTTTATTTAAGCCTTCAAAATATAGCTTTTCGTCAGTCCCAAGACCAACTTCCTCAGAAATAGTTAACCTGTAACAACAAAATTCAAACTGATGACATTGACTTTAAAAAACCTTCCATCCATGACATCTCTTCCTTTGATTCACCATTAAAGTGATACAATGTCTCTACAAATCATGTGGCTTTTACCTACTTAATAATATTTACTGCCAATATGAAATAAATTAATGATGATAATATTTTTACCATCCAATTAACCAAATTTAAAATGCAGAATAAACTACAATGAAATACATTTATATATTAAAAAACATATAAGAATTCATATAAAGTTCATGTAAAATTCATGTAAAATTCAAAGATCACATGCAATGCACTTAAAGGTCAATGTCTCAAACAAACATACTTTCACCAAATCAATTATATAATAGTGCGATAATATCTAAAATTTTTTAAAAATTATATAACTACAAATATTAGAGCTTGCAAACAAAACACTTGTAATTAAATGGTGGAACTCAGGCAGCCAAAGGAACTACCTCTCCAGGCTCTTCAGCTTTAAAATGCATGCTATTGACAGCATGCCATTGAGACCGGGGGGGCAAATGCTCTTAGCCTTAGCTGCCATAATAGTTCCTTCCTTTCCAACAAAAGTGAATCCATCCCCCTCCCATATTTGGGATTTATATGGTCAATTGCCATGAAATTAAAACCATGCTCAGGGAACTCCTGAATGTGTTTTGCTAGGGCATTCTCTTCCTTGTTCTTCCTGATAGCATAAGAATGTTCATACATGCGTTGACATAATTTCCTGTCCATTTTTCCCACATAGAAACTAGAACAGGAAGTGCATGCTGCTACGTATATAACATGAGAACTTCTACAATTATACCTTCCTTTTACTGAATAAGTTATGTTTCAGAGTATAAAATGGAGCCCTGTTTTACAAATCTACAATGTCTACAAGAATTACATGTGAACATTCCAGCTCTTATGTCGGTTACTCCTAGTTGGCTTTCTAAGATATTTTTTAACCCAGGTCCCTTTCTATAGGTAAACTTTACCTTCTGTCCCAACTGTTGTAACCCATCAAACTCACTAGTGGCAATAGCCCAAAACCTTTTGATGGAAGTGCTAATGCTAAGAGCATCCATACTGTAGGTCATTACAAACCTCATGGAATGATCAACAGACCGACAATTATTAGCTGGTTCATTTGATGCATTTGATCCCCCAGGATGCAACCCCAATAGGGGTTTATAAAACCCAGATCTCCTCTTGTGTTTTACCTCCGTCATTAATTCTACTAACATGGGGGTCGGGTAGCCTCTATTGGAAAACAATTCATAAGTTTTGTCCATTTCCAGTAAAAAATCAGCAAACATAGTGACCATCCTGGCTGCCCGGACCAATTGTCCTTTCACGATGGCACGTTTTTGGTGGTGGGGATGATTACTCTCAAATTGTAGATAACTATTAGACCACGAGGTTTACGGTAAATCTTGGCCACTAAATATCCGTTTTGGATGATTTAATTAAATCAACATCCAAATAAGTGACCCTCTCTTTCTGGTAATCCCAAGTAAACCTCAAAAATTCAGTTGAAATGTTGAAATCATTGACCAAGCCCTCAGCTACCTCTCTATTCCCTTCCATGATAATGAAAATATCATCCAAAACCTCGTGTACAGATGTACCTTCTCTGATATAAATGGATGATTGAACACAAAATTGCTTTCCCATGATGCTAAAACTAAATTAGCTACACTCCCCCCACATGGTGACCCCTTTGGGACACCTTTTATCTGATGATAGTATTTCTGATTAAAGGTCACAAAATTACAAGTAAGAATTATATCCAAAAGTTCTCTCACCATCAATATCTCATCCATGGGGCACCTCTGCTAATAACCTTTCCTCTACCCATTCTACTGCTATATCCTGGGGTATTGAGGAATACAAATCGACCACATCTATAGTAAGAAAAACATCTTCTGGTTTAAGAGTTAAAGCATTCACCCTTGTCAAGAACGACCATGAGTCCTTAGAAATATGTTGTTCAAGTTTTACATATTTTTTTAATATGGTATCCACCACTTTAGCTGCTGCATACGTAATACTCCCTTTTGCACTCACCAGCTGTCTCATTGGAGGATGATTAGCATCCTTGTGAATCTTGGGGTTACCAAATACCACAGGTATCCTAGGAGCTGACATTGCTATATAATTATAGATGGTCTTATCTATGGTCCCATTCATAAACATGTCTTAATACATATGAATCCTTGCCAAATGTCCATTTAATTCATTCAAGGATATATCTACATAAGATTCTGAGGACAAAATGGTTTCCATTCTCCTATTATAATCTGCTTCCTCCATCACTATCAAGCCACCCCCCTTATCCGGCTGCATCACACGGACTGAGGAGCCTCTCAACAAATTTAAAGCCTCCCACTCACTCCTCGTGATGTTATACTTAGTAGTGGCCCTCAGCTCCATAGTGCGACAGATTTCCAATTCGCACATTCTCTCGAATAAAACCAATGATGGATGTGTGGGGGGGTTAAATGTACTAGGTAATTGGAAAGGGGTTGAAGTAGCTCCTATATCCCCCAGCATCAAATTTAAATTACATTTTCTGATAAACAATTTTAAATCCAATAACAATTCAGCCAAATCTGCCCTTTTACTAGGAACAAATGACATGCCATTGGCTAACAAGTCCACTAATTCCATCGAAAATTGGGAAATGGGAAAAACGGACAGGAAATTATGTCAGCGCATGTATGAACATTCTTATGCTATCAGGAAGAACAAGGAAGAGAATGCCCTAGCAAAACACATTCAGGAGTTCCCTGAGCATGGTTTTAATTTCATGGCAATTGACCATATAAATCCCAAATATGGGAGGGGGATGGATTCACTTTTGTTGGAAAGGAAGGAACTATTATGGCAGCTAAGGCTAAGAGCATTTGCCCCCCCAGGTCTCAATGGCATGCTGTCAATAGCATGCATTTTAAAGCTGAAGAGCCTGGAGAGGTAGTTCCTTTGGCTGCCTGAGTTCCACCATTTAATTACAAGTGTTTTGTTTGCAAGCTCTAATATTTGTAGTTATATAATTTTTTTAAAATTTTAGATATTATCGCACTATTATATAATTGATTTGGTGAAATGCGCACGCTTGTTTGAGATACTGACCTTGAGTCGCAAGTGCATTGCATGTGATCTTTGAATTTTTACATGAATTTTTACATGAACTTTATATGAATTCTTATATGTTTTTTCATATATAAATGTATTTCATTGTAGTTTATTCTGCATTTTAAATTTGGTTAATTGGATGGTAAAAATATTATCATCATTAATTTAGTTCATATTGGCAGTAAATATTATTAAGTAGGTAAAAGCCATATGATTTGTAGAGACATTGTATCACTTTAATGGTGAATCAAAGGAAGTGATGTCATGGATGGAAGGTTTTTAAAGTCAATGTCATCAGTTTGAATTTTGTTGTTACAGGTTAACTATTTCTGAGGAAGTTGGTCTTGGGACTGACGAAAAGCTATATTTTGAAGGCTTAAATAAACTGGTGCATGTTTCAAAGAGATTTTCATCGGATTTTTATCGGATTTTAACCATTTGTGGATTATATCTGGTTGGTAGTGTTGCTGCATCAGTCGGGCATTTCTGTGGATCCCATTTGGCGGTTTCCAGGCTGTTTGGTCCTTGTGTGGTTCAGGAGTTTGTTCTTTTAATTTCTTGAGTTCGAGATGGATACATCGGCCGGTGCTACCTTTGGTATTCAGAAAACAGCTGATGCTGGAAATTTGTCGGTTCTCATTAGTCTTTTGACTGAGAAAGTAGAGACACTCAGTGGATTCTGTGTTGGGGGCAGCGCAACCATCAACTGATACTCAGCACGGGTCTGTAGTCAATGGATGCTTAAATTCACAACCGCTATTTGGGTCGGGTTTAATCTCTGACAGCATTCCCCCAGGCCAGGCTGGTAAGTCTTTTGTGCCATCTACTATGACTTTATCAGACGGACATGTGAATGTAAATGCAGTCGTATTGGGAGAAGGTGATGTACAGTCGAACCATTCATTTTCACAATGGCTAGACCGCCCCTTTTCATTTTCTAACTGTGATTTGGGGCTTGCTGAATCTACTACACCTATGGTGCCACTTGGTGAGAGACTGTCGGTATTTGATCAAAAATTATTCAAATTAAAGAAGCTTCAGCTTGAAGTTGCATATTTCAAAGAGTGTGAACATGTCAAGGTGGTACCTAAGGGGTTGAGATCTTGGCAGTATCCGACAGGCTTGGTAGAGGGTTCACAGTTTCACAAAGACTTGGTCGAGTTGTTCGACAAACATGGCTTCGAATTATTGAATATGATTTGTTCTCATTATAAAGCCGTCATAGATATTTTAATAAAGGACTTGAATTCATTGAATATATCTATTATCAATGACTTAGAATTCCCTAATTTCAAGTTCGACTATGAGCGGACATTCAAAGTATAGATCAACATATGATCAAGATCAATATGTTAAAACACAGAAATTGCATAGAGATATGAAGGCATATAGAGAGGGTAAGTAGTTGACCTAGACCCCCAAATCCCAAGGTAATTCGCTGATCCCCGAGGTGTATACATCTGCAATTAAACCTCCGACTAGCGATTGTGAAGGGAGTCATGCATTAAAAGAAACCTAAGATGACATCTCAAGCAGTGATGACCGAATCTTGGCCAGAAAGAAGAAATTCGGATCAGCCTATCATAATCAGCACTGAGGAAAATGACACAATTTTTCAAGGGGCTGCCTCAGTCCAAGGGACATCGCCAGAGAAAAACAACTGAAACAAAACACGCATGAAGAAGATTTAGACATTCCCCTGGCTGATATTGGTCAATTGGAAATATTATTAAATTCCAAGAAGGATTTTAAAATATACAACTTTTCTTCTTTCCGCTGATGGAATTAGTGGACTTGTTAGCCAATGGCATGTCATTTGTTCCTAGTAAAAGGGCAGATTTGGCTGAATTGTTATTGGATTTAAAATTGTTTATCAGAAAATGTAATTTAAATTTGATGCTGGGGGATATAGGAGCTACTTCAACCCCTTTCCAATTACCTAGTACATTTAACCCCCCCACACATCCATCATTGGTTTTATTCGAGAGAATGTGCGAATTGGAAATCTGTCACACTATGGAGCTGAGGGCCACTACTAAGTATAACATCACGAGGAGTGAGTGGGAGGCTTTAAATTTGTTGAGAGGCTCCTCAGTCCGTGTGATGCAGCCGGATAAGGGGGGTGGCTTGGTAGTGATGGAGGAAGCAGATTATAATAGGAGAATGGAAACCATTTTGTCCTCAGAATCTTATGTAGATATATCCTTGAATGAATTAAATGGACATTTGGCAAGGATTCATATGTATTTCACATGTTTATGAATGGGACCATAGATAAGACCATCTATAATTATATAGCAATGTCAGCTCCTAGGATACCTGTGGTATTTGGTAACCCCAAGATTCACAAGGATGTTAATCATCCTCCAATGAGACAGCTGGTGAGTGCAAAAGGGAGTATTACATATGCAGCAGCTAAAGTGGTGGATACCATATTAAAAAAATATGTAAAACTTGAACAACATATTTCTAAGGACTCATGGTCGTTCTTGACAAGGGTGAATGCTTTAACTCTTAAACCAGAAGATGTTTTTCTTACTATAGATGTGGTCGATTTGTATTCCTCAATACCCCAGGATATAGCAGTAGAATGGGTAGAGGAAAGGTTATTAGCGAGAGGTGCCCCCATGGATGAGATATTGATGGTGAGAGAACTTTTGGATATAATTCTTACTTGTAATTTTGTGACCTTTAATCAGAAATACTATCATCAGATAAAAGGTGTCCCAATGGGGTCACCATGTGGGGGGAGTGTAGCTAATTTAGTTTTAGCATCATGGGAAAGCAATTTTGTGTTCAATCATCCATTTATATCAGAGAAGGTACATCTGTACACGAGGTTTTTGGATGATATTTTCATTATCATGGAAGGGAATAGAGAGGTAGCTGAGGGCTTGGTCAATGATTTCAACATTTCAACTGAATTTTTGAGGTTTACTTGGGATTACCAGAAAGAGAGGGTCACTTATTTGGATGTTGATTTAATTAAATCATCCAAAAACGGATATTTAGTGGCCAAGATTTACCGTAAACCTACGTGGTCTAATAGTTATCTACAATTTGAGAGTAATCATCCCCACCACCAAAAACGTGCCATCGTGAAAGGACAATTGGTCCGGGCAGCCAGGATGGTCACTATGTTTGCTGATTTTTTACTGGAAATGGACAAAATTTATGAATTGTTTTCCAATAGAGGCTACCCGACCCCCATGTTAGTAGAATTAATGACGGAGGTAAAACACAAGAGGAGATCTGGGTTTTATAAACCCCTATTGGGGTTGCATCCTGGGGGATCAAATGCATCAAATGAACCAGCTAATAATTGTCGGTCTGTTGATCATTCCATGAGGTTTGTAATGACCTACAGTATGGATGCTCTTAGCATTAGCACTTCCATCAAAAGGTTTTGGGCTATTGCCACTAGTGAGTTTGATGGGTTACAACAGTTGGGACAGAAGGTAAAGTTTACCTATAGAAAGGGACCTGGGTTAAAAAATATCTTAGAAAGCCAACTAGGAGTAACCAACATAAGAGCTGGAATGTTCACATGTAATTCTTGTAGACATTGTAGATTTGTTAAAACAGGGCTCCATTTTTATATACGAAACATAACTTATTCAGTAAAAGGAAGGTATAATTGTAGAAGTTCTCATGTTATATACGTAGCAGCATGCACTTCCTGTTCTAGTTTCTATGTGGGAAAAACGGACAGGAAATTATGTCAACGCATGTATGAACATTCTTATGCTATCAGGAAGAACAAGGAAGAGAATGCCCTAGCAAAACACATTCAGGAGTTCCCTGAGCATGGTTTTAATTTCATGGCAATTGACCATATAAATCCCAAATATGGGAGGGGGATGGATTCACTTTTGTTGGAAAGGAAGGAACTATTATGGCAGCTAAGGCTAAGAGCATTTGCCCCCCCAGGTCTCAATGGCATGCTGTCAATAGCATGCATTTTAAAGCTGAAGAGCCTGGAGAGGTAGTTCCTTTGGCTGCCTGAGTTCCACCATTTAATTACAAGTGTTTTGTTTGCAAGCTCTAATATTTGTAGTTATATAATTTTTTAAAAATTTTAGATATTATCGCACTATTATATAATTGATTTGGTGAAAGTATGTTTGTTTGAGACATTGACCTTTTGAGTCGCAAGTGCATTGCATGTGATCTTTGAATTTTTACATGAATTTTTACATGAACTTTATATGAATTCTTATATGTTTTTTCATATATAAATGTATTTCATTGTAGTTTATTCTGCATTTTAAATTTGGTTAATTGGATGGTAAAAATATTATCATCATTAATTTAGTTCATATTGGCAGTAAATATTATTAAGTAGGTAAAAGC